>NC_041397.2:152182703-152485203 GCF_900747795.2 Erpetoichthys calabaricus
AACCTGCCTAACTTTTGTAAGTAAGCTGTAAGGAATGAGCCTGCCAAATTTCAGCCTTCCACCTACACGGGAAGTTGGAGAATTAGTGATGAGTGAGTCAGTGAGTGAGTGAGTGAGTGAGTGAGTGAGTGAGTGAGTGAGTGAGTGAGTGAGTGAGTGAGTGAGTGAGTCAGTGAGGGCTTTGCCTTTTATTATTATAGATATCGGCACCAGTTCACTTCTTCTCCAATCCTCAGGCATCTTCTCACTTTCTAAGATTCCATTAAACAATCTGGTTAAAAACTCCACTGCCATCTCTCCTAAACACGTCCATGCTTCCACAGGTATGTCATCTGGACCAACGGCTTTTCCATTCTTCATCCTCTTCATAGCTGTCCTTACTTCCTCCTTGCTAATCCATTGCACTTCCTGATTCACTATCTCCACATCATCCAACCTCTTCTCTCTCTCTTGTTCTCTTCATTCATAAGCCTCTCAAAATACTCCTTCAATCTGCTCAACACACTGTCCTCACTTGTGAGTACGTTTCCATCTTTATCCTTTATTACCCTTACCTGCTGCACATCTTTCCCAGCTCGGTCCCTCTGTCCAGCCAATCGGTACAGGTCCTTTTCTCCATCCTTACTGTCCAACCTCTCATACAACTCATCATACGCCTTTTCTTTAGACTTCGCCACCTCTCTCTTCACCTTGTGCCTTATCTCCTTGTACTCTTGTCTACTTTCTGCATCTCTCTGACTATCCCACTTCTTCTTTGCCATCCTCTTCCTCTGTATACACTCCTGTACTTCCCCATTCCACCACCAGATTTCCTTTTCCTCCTTCCTCTGTCCAGATGTCACACCAAGCACCCTTCTTGCTGTCACACTTAGTACATCTGCTGTAGTTTCCCAACTGTCTGGTAATTCTTCACTACCATGCAGTGCCTGTCTCACCTTCTCCCTAAACTCAACCTTGCAGTCTTCCTTTTTCAAATTCCACCCTTTGATCTTTGGCTCTGCCCTCAATCTCTTCCTCTTCTTGATCTCCAGCGTCATCCTACAGACCACCATCCTATGCTGCTTAACTACACTTTCCCCTGCCACCACTTTGCAGTCTTCAATCTCCTTCAGATTGACTCTTCTGCATCTGATGTAATCTACCTGTATGAATCTTCCTCCACTCTTGTACGTAACCCTATGTTCCTCCCTCTTCTAAAAATACGTATTCACCAGAGCCATGTCCATCCTTTTGGCAAAATCCACTATCCTCTGACCTTCTTCATTCCTCTCCTTGACACCATACCTACCCATCACCTCCTCGTCTCCTCTGTTCCCTTCACCAACATGTCCATTGAAATCTGCTCCAATCATCACTCTCTCTCCCTTGGGTACACTGTTCATCACTTCATCCAACTCACTCCAAAAATCTTCTTTCTCATCTATTGCACACCCAACTTGCGGGGCATATGCACTAACAACATTCATCATCACACATCCAATTTCCAGCTTCATAATCATTACTCTGTCCGTACTCCATTTCTCCTCCTATCCACACCACGATAGAACAATTTGAATCCACCTCCACCTGGCCTTACTCCCCTTCCATTTAGTCTCTTGCATGCACAATATATCAACCTTCCTTCTCTCCATCATATCTGCTAAATCTCTCCCCTTACCAGTCATACTGCCAACATTCAAAGTTCCTACCCTCAGTTCCACTCTCTTTACCTTTCTCCTCTCCTTCTGCCTCCGGACACGTCTCCACCATCTTCTTCTTCTTCTTTGGCCAACAGTAGCCCTATTTCCGCCACCACCCTGTTGACTAACAGTATTGGTGGTGTTCGTTGTTAACCCAGCGCTCAACTGATCCGGTATGGAAATTTGTATTGTTGTCCGCATATTGATTTGGCAAAATTTTACACCGGATGCCCTTCCTGACATAACCCTCCCCATTTATCCGGGCTTGGGACTGGCATGAAGAAACACACTGGTTTGTGCATCACCTGTGGCTGGGTTTTCAAAACCCGGCTGACCCCTTTTCAAAACAGCCATTTTGAAAAGTCATGTATATTCAAAGGTGGAACTATACAGGATGAGCAATATTCTATATCTATAGTGGTCTCATTCACCCTCTTTCCATGTTTCTCTTGCACTCTCTCTCACTCTGACTAAATTTTCTTTTTTCAATTCTGTATGTTTTATTGGCATAAATTTGAGGTGAATAATATTGGTAAAGCATTAAAAATGTTTCAATTCAAAAACTGGAAGAAATGTAAAAATATATATATTAATTATTCTATATGGTTGCATCTCTGACCAGTGAAAATGGCTGCTGTGAAACAGGTTTCAGACAATTCTGAGTCCACAAAGTTTATCATTCTGGAGCAGTTTTAAACTTCATACAAAATAATGAGTCTTATTTTTGTGGTCTCTGGCTTTGGGAGAGAGGAGCTCAATGCTCACATCAATCAAAACATTATTAAACTGAGGAAACTACACATTTGAATTCATTAGATATGTGGTATTATCAAAGAACTCAGAGTGATTGTAGAATGTCTGAATTTACTGTTTATAAAAAGGACAGTGAAATATTTTAATCATGTTTTATATCTGTATATACATTTTTTCTCTGATGGGATGCTAATTTTTCAAATTAATGTTAAAAAGTATTGAGTCAGAAGTATGAGTGTTACTTGAAAAATAATCAGTACTGTTCCTCTGCTGTCCAGTATGATGAACATTAGTCTACCTGAGCACATATTGCCCTGACCTCCTGCTCATCATCTCTCTTCTCTATCACTACCTCTCTGTCTCTCTTTCCCCAGCTCCTCTCCTCTTCTCTCTTTCTGTCTCACTCTCTCTCTCTGCCTCTTCCCTGTCATTCTCTTTCTACTCTCTACCTTTGTCTCACTCACACTCTCTTTCATTCTCTCTCTCTCTCTCTCTCTCTCAGGGCACCATGGCCGATATTGCACCTGTTCGATTGCTTGTCATCTTGAATGAAAACAACAGCGTAAGAATGGAGCTACACAATGGGATTTCCAACTCAATGGAAGAGCTCATTGAGGAGGTTTAGAAAGTATGTGGATTAGGAGAATACATTAGGTTGCAGACACTGATTTTTGGAACATATTTGTGAATCTGATCTCTGCAAATGTAATTAAGGATTGTACAGTTATCAAAGTTGTCCATTTAGACTCTGATTCCACAACTGGTGTCTTGTACCCAGTTGTTTCCCTAATGAGTAGCAGCCCTTCAATGACTGGACAATGAGGACTCCTCCTCTGGATTTGCACATACAGATGGCACAGTAATGCCTAGCAGCTCTTCCTCAGACTCAATAAGAGCACAGCAGTGGCCAAAAGTGTTTCCAATCCCCTTATTCTCCTATGACACAGAATGTCAACTACAGAGGGGACATGCAGAACATGCGAGGAGCCAATCTCTACTAACACCCACCTGAAGAATACTGTCAGACATACTTGAGAAAGCAGCTGAAAAAAATTATACATACAAAGCATTCCCTTAGGATGCTGATTTCAGTGATGTTGCTGAGACACTGATAAGGAAGTACAGTATCCCTGCCTAAAAGAACCAAGGTTTTTCAATGAAAGCTATGGAAGGAAACAAAGGCTCAAAGTAAAAATAGCCAACTACCAAACTCTATTTAAGGCACATGGCACATCAGGGGCCTCATGTATAAACGGTGTGTACGCACAAAAATGTGGCGTAAGCCTGTTTCCACGCTCAAATCGTGATATATAAAACCTACACTTGACGTAATGCCACACACATTTTCACACCAGCTAAATGCTTGGCATACGCAAGTTCTCTGCTCGGTTATGCAAACTAGCAGCACCCAGCGTCAAAGCAGTGTTTTTTTTTTTTGTTTTTTTTTATTGATTTTATTGAAATCACACAACATTCTATACAAATAGATCAATTTTACAAGAATAGGACTGAAGACGAATCAACCCCCACCCTTGAGAAAGAGAGCATGGGCAGCAGAATTAAACTTTAACCTAGTAAAAATAAGCAAATAGATAGGTTAATAAGTGAATATAGATAAATGGAGAAGTAAAAGAATGAAACAAAAGAGAATAGGGAGAGAATCTGCTTCCTCAGTGCTTTAAAAGCTTATTCTAAAATGTTATTGATTAGATCCTGCCAGGTTTGGACAAATTACTGCACAGATCCCCTAAGTGAGAATTTTATTTTTTCCAATTTCAATTCAAATAATATATAACATCAGTTACCCACTGACTTAACACTAGAATTACCAGAGCCTACGAAAAAACTCGTAAATCCGTCCCACCTTAAATCGCGTCTTAAATCCGTTTGCACCTCTCCGCCACAGTCCTTTGTCATCTAAATGTGCTGATAAACAAAAACTACTAGCAGCCAGCTATTCCATCCCCCCACCGACTTAGAATGAACTTCTCTCCTAGCTCAAGCCTTGCCTTGATTTGATTACCTGGGATTGAAGTGGAGTTTTACAGTGGAAATAATTCTAGCGTTATTTGGAATACACGCATTTCATGTGTGTTCCATTTCTATAGTAGGCTGTGCAAAGACATTTTTAAAACAGAAACGTTTTTCATATTCTAATAGTAAATGACAAAATGTAGGCATAAACTATATAACGTATGAAGCCTGAAGTCCATATATCAAAGAAACACTTTCACAAAAGGTACAAATAAGAGAACACGTGTGCTTTTCTTCAATTTCTGATCCGTGGTATATAAAATCATCACATTCAAATATTAACAATATTATTTGAAAACGAACAGCGTCAGATCAGGTGTGAATTTATGCTGGAAGTGGAAATTCTCTGATGTGCAGAGGAACTTCGTCGTCGCTTCTTACAGGAAAAGGCGATGGAAAAAGAAAAGAAGATACAGCGTCAACAAACTTCCGTTCTAAGACCTCAGCTTCCCCCAGGGAAGAAAGTACAGTGTCAGGTGCTCATTCACTGTAATAGGAACCATAGCACAGAGAGGTGTGTACACTGCAACAAGTACACATGTCGTAAATGTAGGAATGGCGGACCTTGGGTGTGTGGGAACTGTTAATATTTGAATGTGATGATTTTATATAGCACGGATTGGAAATCAGCAGTTCTTAGCATTGCACCACGCACGCTGTCGTATCAACCACCAACTGTAACTTGCTTTCTTTATTCTTCGGTTATAGTCTTGAATAAAAGTACACTTTTATTTATGTGAAAACAGCTGTGTCAGATGGGGTTGTATGGATTGATAAGCAGCTAAGAACTGCTGATTTCAAGTGACGGTGAGATACGAAGAAGGCAGCTTCGCCAGCGTTTGTGTGTCAGAACCCTTTTGGGGGGGGAGGGGGGGCGGTAGTATGCAGCGTGATACACTGCAGACCAATAGCGCGAGAATGAAAAGTGAATTAAAAAAAAAAAAAAAAAGCTAACCTTTACCAGTATCATAAGTTACACCGGCTGTTACAGACTGAAATCAAATTTATGTTGTTATTCTAAAATTGTAAGAATGAGAGCAGTTTATTTCTCGAAGTGGAGCCGTGCGGGATCGAACTCGCCACCCTCTGATCCCCAGTCAGGAGCTGATACCATTACGCCACCGTGGCAGTTGTAGTAAGAGTGTCAATGTGGCATGCTAACGTGGCTTTTTTTTTTGTGCAGTTATATTTTTTTTGAAGAAAAGTGCACGTGTTCTCTTATTTGTACCTTTTGTGAAAGTGTTTCTTTGATATATGGACTTCAGGCTTCATACGTTATATAGTTTATGCCTACATTTTGTCATTTACTATTAGAATATGAAAAACGTTTCTGTTTTAAAAATGTCGTTGCACAGCCTACTATAGAAATGGAACACACATGAAATGCGTGTATTCCAAATAACGCTAGAATTATTTCCACTGTAAAACTCCACTTCAATCCCAGGTAATCTAATCAAGGCAAGGCTTGAGCTAGGAGAGAAGTTCATTCTAAGTCGGTGGGGGGATGGAATAGCTGGCTGCTAGAAGCTTTTGTTTATCAGCACATTTAGATGACAAAGGACTGTGGCGGAGAGGTGCAAACGGATTTAAGACGCGATTTAAGGTGGGACGGATTTACGAGTTTTTTCGTAGGCTCTGGTAATTCTAGTGTTAAAAGGGGAGAGTTAGGATTCTTCCAGTTGAGCAAGGTAAGTCTCCATGCCAATAGTGTAGTAAAGGCAATAACAGTTTGTTTGTCCTTCTCCACTTTAAGCCCATCTGGAAGAACACCAAACGCAACTGTTAGTGAATTAGGAGGGATTGTGATACCAAGGCTGTCTGAAAGGCATTTAAAAATCTTGGTCCAAAATTATGTTAATTTGGTGCAAGCCCAAAACATGTGACCCAGTGAGGCTGGAACTTGATTGCAGTGTTCGCAAGTTGGATCTTGCTGTGGAAACATTTTGGACAATTTTAAGAGAGCCAGATGTGCTCGATATATAATTTTTAGTTGAATAATTGTATGCTTTGTACATATGGAGCTCGAGTGAATTCTTTGCATTGCTACCTTCCATTCCTTTTCTGATATGTTGAGGGAGAGATCCATTTCCCATTGTCCTCTTGGATCTTTAAAAGGGAGGGACTGTAAAATAATTTTATATATTGCAGAAATGCTGTCTGAGTCCTCGAAACTGAGCAATATTTTTTCCAGCATAGAGGGAGGTGGGAGAAGAGGAAAATTGGGCTGGTTCTGCTAACAAAATTTCTAATTGAAGATAGTGAAAGAAATGTGTTGCTGGAAAGTTAAATTTAGAATGCAATTGTTCGTAGGATGCAAAGACATCGTCTATGTACAGTTCTCTAAGTGATTTAATCCCAAATGTTTTCCAGACATTAAAAACTGCATATGTTTGCGATGGTTGAAAAAGGTGGTTCTTGTGCAGAGGTGCCACCGATAAAAGATTCTCTATCTTAAGATGCTTCCTATATTGGTTCCATATTCTGAGTAAGTGAAGCACAATTGGGTTGTTAGTATATTGACGATAACTTGCATTTATTGGGGTGCAAAGCAAGGAATATAAGGATGAACTGCAGGATTCTATTTCTATTGCAGACCAAGCCTGCATATGTTCATCTATTTGTGTCAATGTCCAGGTTTTAATATGTTGTATGTTTGCTGCCCAGTAGTAAAATTGAAACGTGGATTTTTTGAATTCCAAATAAATGAGGTTATGGTTGAATCTAAATTCTTAAAGAATGATTAATTGATGTATATTGAAATATTTTGAAAGAAAAAGAGAAGCTTAGGGAGGATATTCATCTTAACAATGTTAATTCTTCCAGCTAAAGTGAGATGAAGGGTTGACCATCTATGCAAGTCTTCTTTGATTTTTTCCATACAGACAGCAAAATTTTGTTGATAAAGAGCTTTATGTTTACATGTGATGTTTACCCCTAGACATTTGAACTGATCTGCGATGATAAAAGGGAAGGTGTCCAATCTAATATTGCGTGCTTGAGAATTCACTGGAAAGAGCACACTTTTAGTCAAGTTAATTCTGAGACCAGAAATCTTTTGAAATTCTGCTAGTGCTGTTAGGACTGCAGGCACAGTATTTTGTGAGTCTGATATATACAGTACCATATCATCTGCATATAGAGAAATTTTCTGTTCAAGTCCTTCTCTGATAATCCCCTTTATCTCATAAGCATTTTGAAAGTGAACTGCCAGTGGCTCAATGGCAATTGCAAAAAGTAGTGGTGACAAGGGGCATCCTTGTCTGGTACAACGTTCTAGTTTAAAGTAGCCTGAATTAATGTTGTTAATATAAACTGAAGCTTCTGGATTGGTATACAGTAGTTTGATCCATGCACAAATGTTCGGGCCAAACCCAAATTTCTCCAATGTAGTGAAAATGTAGTTCTATTCAATCATATCAAATGCCTTTTCTGCATCCAAGGATAATAAAATCTCTGGGATGTTTGACTTTGCGGGTGATTATATTATATTAAACAGGAGATTGGATACTAAATGCCGGCCTTTAATAAATCCTGTTTGATCTTGTGATATTACTGAAGGTGGCATTTTCTCCATCCTTTTAGCTACGACTTTGGAGAGTATCTTAACATCATTATTCAGAAGTGAAATTGGTCTATATGATGCACATTGTAATAAGTCCTTATTTTGTTTAGGAAAACCGGTGATTAATGCTTGGCGAAATGTTTGAGGTAGACTTTTATTGTCTCTAGCTTCTGTAAATGTTGCTAATAAGAGAAGAGCTAGCTGAGTGGAGAATTTATTATAAAACTCAGCAGGGTAGCCATCGGGGCCTGCTGCTTTACCACTCTGAAGTGACTTTATAGCATCTGGTAATTCTGGTAGCACCAGAGGTTTATCCAATTCCTCTGCACTAAGAGTATCTATTTGTGGTATCTCTAATGCATCCAGAAATGGTGAAGTGCGCATGCGCGGAGCATGGTGCGATGCCCGATATTACTGTCAGAGAAAGTTAGAAGCGTTTTACGGAAATACAAACCAGTATTACAGCGAGAGGAAATTAAAGGTACACAATACAGTGACGCATATTACAGCCACATACAAGCCAGTATTAATGTCAGAGGAGATTAAAGGTATATTACCGATGCGCACGCCTGTATTACTGCCAGAGAAAATTAAAGGTATACAAGCCAGCGGACGTACAAGACAGTATTACTGTCACAGAAAATTAAAGACACACAATACACGGCGGCAGCCCACGAAGAACGGTCAGCTCAGCAAGTAAACATCAACAAAAGAAAGGCTGACAGAAAGAAAAATACGACCAACAAAAAGAATGAGGTCAAAGTCCCTTGCCATTTAATATAGACTGTTCCTACTAATGTTTATGCACTTCTGTTCTAACGGGCTAAATGACTAGTCATTAAATAATACCATAACTATAATGAGAACAGTTATAGTAAATGACTCCAAAATATAAAAATATATAGGTATAGCCACAAAATAGACTGGGTGCCTGGGTTTTGCAGCTACGTTGTCATCATCTTTTCAAATAAGCTGGAAATCATAATTTCAAAAATCAAATTAGTTCAAAGTTTGATTATACTGGACAGGTTTTCTGTGGGTCCTTAAAAAGTCTAAAATCCACTAATCTGAATTATCGGCCTTGAAATGTCATAAATACTATTTTGACAGGTCTTCAAAATTGATTGGAGTGGAAAATGAAGCTGAAGAACTGGAGCAGGAAACCTTTACAAATTTTGTCACCGGAAAAAAGGATCCTTTCCATCCTCACAACGACATTAAGATAGTCAATGAAGGAAGACAGGTCCTGAGCGATTTGCCCTCGGTTACAACAGCTTTTGCCATGTTGTTCAGGCTGATACATGCACTCAACCTAAAATATCCAAAAGAACTGCAGTACACCTTTGAATTTGTGCAAAAAAAAAGATGACCCCAAAAATTCATAGACTGTTCACCCAGCTGTACAGCCTGGACTAGGCAGAATTTTGCATTGACTTCCTCAATTTTATTTTCTCACTGGTGGTTAAATGTTAGTGGCTTTTATTATGCCCTTTGTAAGAGTTTTTTTTTTTGGGAATTGCATTCACATGACTCCATTTGCACTGCTGCTTTCACAAATATGTCTGCCCAGGTTCAGAGACTACCAGTCTTATAGGCTGAAGTAGGCCGAGTGTGCTTAAAATTTGGAAAGAATTATTATTAATTTTGCACTGTAGCATTTGCAAACATTTAATAGGGCAGGAGGTTTCTCACCTCTGCCGAAGAGACTAACATAAGTCATCTATAAACCCTTAAGGACTATTCTTTGCATAACTGTTGGATTTAAGAGGAAATGTTTTTGGTCAGAAAGATGTTCAAGTTTAATGCTCCTAATTTGTGATTTCATCAAGTGACACTTTAAGTCACCAACTCTGTGGGCTCAAACATTTTTTGGTTTGGCTACAACATTCAATAATGTTTACCTTTATAAATTAAAATGAATGTAGAATACCTTTATGTTATCTTATTAAGAGATATGTTCAGCAATAAAACTGCAAAATTGTGATATCACAGATTTCAATTATTCAACAAATTTGTAAATTACAGGATTTTGTTTGAGCAATTGCATCGAAATTAGTTGTTTTGAATTGCAGGTTTTACACCTCTGAATCAGAAACAGTGTTCTAGTGTCTAAGGAGTTGTTCCACTGTCTGTCTGTGGAGCAGCTACAGGATTTTTCTTTTGATGACATCAATAGTTCTGTGGTGGGTTGGCACCCTGCCCGGGATTGGTTCCTGCCTTGTGCCCTGTGTTGGCTGGGATTGGCTCCAGCAGACCCCCATGACCCTGTGTTCGGATTCAGCGGGTTGGATAATGGATGGACATCAATAGTTTTGTCTCTAGTGTTCAGCTGAAGGAGACTGTTCATCTATATAAATTTGAAAAGGATGCACAATATTGTTATAACATGTTATCCTATTTTAGGGTATTAAGAGGAAATGTATTTTGTTAGAAGTACATTCCTAGTTTAGTGTAACAAGCATGATGTCATCAAGTGATTGGAATTACTCACCAAATTTGTGGGCTCAAAGATCCAAGTGAGTTGCATTTAAAAATTACTAAAATAAACACATGGATTATTTGCTGGCCAAGGCACTGACATGTTCACCCTTCTGCACACAGTGCCCCATCCCAATATGTGATGTCATGTACTTTCTTTTTTTTCCTCATAGACTTTGATCGTACCTCCAAAGAGACATCATATATTGCGGTGGAGCACTGTGTGCAGCAGGGTGAACATATCAAGCACTCAGCCAGCAAATGGATTTTGTTTTTAGTTAAGCACAGGGCTCACACTTCTGAATCAGAATGTATCCAATGTATCCAATGAAGAGTTGCATAGAACTGAAGAGTCGCATAGTTTGGGGGAGGAACGATCTTCTCAGTCTGTCAGTGGAGCAGGACAGTGACAGCAGTCTGTCGCTGAAGCTGCTCTTCTGTCTGGAGATGACACTGTTTAGTGGATGCAGTGGATTCTCCATAATTAATAGGAGCCTGCTGAGCGCCCGTCGCTCTGCCGCAGATGTCAAACTGTCCAGCTCTGTGCCTACAATAGAGCTTGCCTTCCTCACCAGTTTGTCCAGGCATGAGGCGTCCCTCTTCTTAATGCTGCCTCCCCAGCACACCACCGCGTAGAAGAGGGCGCTCGCCACAACCATCTGATGGAACATCTGCAGCATCTAATTGCAGATGTTGAAGGACGCCAGCCTTCTAAGGAAGTATAACCGGCTCTGTCCTTTCTTACCAGAGCATCTGTATTGGCAGTCCAGTCTAATTTATCATCCAGCTGCACTCACAGGTATTTATAAGTCTGCACCCTCTGCACACAGTCACCTCTGATGATCACGGGGTCCATGAGGGGTCTGGGCCTCCTAAAATCCACCACCAGCTCCTTGGTTTTGCTGGTGTTCAGGTGTAGGTGGTGTAGCAGATAAGGCTTTGCTCCACCTCTTGGACCCTCCGATACCACTCCAAACACCAAGTATAAGCACAATACTTCTTTATTGTACTACTTTACAGTGCACCAAGCACCCTCCACTCCACACTATTCATATAATAAATCACCAATACAATACACTCTCCTCCTCGCCCAGACACTTCGCCCTCCTACCTCCCAGCTCAGCTCAATGTCTGGGCTTTCCCATAGTCCTTTTATACACCCTGACCCGGAGGTGTTCCTGCCCAACAGTCCACAGTTCCTTATTCCTTCCGGGTCAGGGTAAACAGTCCTTTTCTTCAACCCGGGAGCACGTCGTTTCTTCCTGTCACGTGACCATGACGTACTCCCGGGTTATAGGGCACATAACAGCCCACGAGCCCCCCCTACAGCGACTCCTGGTGGCCCCCAAGGTATCCAGCAGGGCTGTGTGTAGAAACTATAAAGTCCATGAGGCCCTGCTGGAACTCGGGGCACGTTTATGCTGTCCGGAGAGCTCCTCCTGGCGGCCTGAGGGTGAGGGCTGGAGTAAGAAGCCGGCAATCCACCACAGTTCCCCCCCCCCCTTAGCGAAGCCAACTGGGGTGGAGCGTCCAGCCCCGCGATTACGTCCTCTTCCAGGAGGACGCATCAGTTGGGCCTCGGCCGCGTCGTCTAGACCCCCCAGAGAACCTAGGGGGAACGGTGTATCGTCTGTCCCTCCGTTCCCCTGTCCTCCGAGGACAACCAAGCCAAACGTGGCCCGGCTGATGGCAGCAGTAACAATGCCTTCGTCCTCCCGGTTGTTTTCTTCCCTGGGACCTGAAACATCTTGGGAATTCTGTTAGCTCCACCCTTTCCTCCACTAAGGAGGGGTTTACGGCCGCTTTGCCTTTTTGTCCACCTTGTCAGGAGACCCACGTTTTACTTTGGGGATATTCCTGCTTATTCTGGGGCTTGTGCTCAGCTTGAGTCTCTCTGTGGGGAAGAGATAACCTCTTTGTTATTTGCACGCCCATTGTCCTATGTATTTTAGGAGGCGGCATCATTAGCACCACATCGCTCTGGATAACAGCACTTCCCAGCTGCCCCGGTTTGATTGGCGCTTCCTCCGCCCCTCCGGTGCCACGCTCTACTGTCGGGTTCGCAGTGGCTTGGCACCCGCTACTTTTTAATTGCGGGCCCGAATCGCACTGCGTCCCCTTACAATGTACAATACGGGACGGACTCACCTGTATTCCCGCATCGATCATCAGCGGAGCTTCTCGACCCAGTCGCCGTAGGAATTCCATTAGTCCTCTCAGCAGTGCCTCGGCTGTAGCTCCCAGTTCCTCCACGCGTGCTTTCAGCTCCTTCAACCCCTGGAAGAAACTGTATACGGGCTCGAGGTACATCTCAAGATCCCGCACATCTACAAAGTTAGTTGCTTCGGCCGGAGGTAATGTTGCTTCCGCGTTCTTCTTACCTGCCGGCCGGGAGCCAATGAACACGTCCGCTTCTGGCACGTGTTTGGCTGGGTCGCGCAAGGGCTCCTGGGACTTGGAGTCCGAAGAGGATCGGGTAGCCTCCAGCGGCCGACTGCGATCTGCCTTTTGTACTTTGTCTGCATCCCATTCAGTCACATCCCGCTCCTCTTGTCCTTTACTTACTTGTGGCGCTGCTTCGCCCGCCTCCCCCTTCCTTTTCAGGGAGCTCGGACCCATCGGGGAACGAATGACCTCACCGGACGACCTGAACTGACCTTCTCTGTCCCGGCATCCATCGCGTGAGGTCACGTGGTCATAATCCTCGAATGGGCTTAGTGCTTGCCGAATCTTAGCCTGGCCTGACTTCTGGGAATCGCGGCCATCTTGGCGAGGTATGAGGTAGGCATCCGACGCACTGTCTGCTCTCTGGAGGCATGCTTCTGCAAAACATGAATAAAACACACCCGATACTTCGGGCGTTTTCCTGGCACATACCTCCAGACACGGCAGCTGTGATCACGATCCACTTAGGGAGTCCGCTGCCGATGGCTGACCGCGTTCCTGCTGTTGGGCCAGTCAAGCTCGTTCAGCCGTTATCAGTGCCCGGTCCTCCTCACTCCCAGTCAGGTAAGCCCAGGTCATCTCGGCATCCGTCAGAGTCTGCACCCAGTTAGTACGCCCACTCTTTTTTCCCGACTTCTTTCCCATCATAGTCTGACGTCTAATAAGGCTCACGATTGCAGCGCTTTCTGTCATGGGTGGTGGTTTCACCTCCGTGTATTGAAGAGGGACCTTCTTGGGGTCGTCTGCATACACAATATTTGTTTGTAAATCAGGTCCCCTGCCAGAGAATCCTGCCGGCTACGCCAGTGTAGCAGATAAGGCTTTGCTCCACCTCTTGGACCCTCAGGTACCACTCCAAACACCAGGTATAAGCACAATACTTCTTTATTGTACTACTTTACAGTGCACCAAGCACCCTCCACTCCACACTATTCATATAATAAATCACCAATACAATACACTCTCCTCCTCGCCCAGACACTTCGCCCTCCTACCTCCCAGCTCAGCTCAATGTCTGGGCTTTCCCATAGTCCTTTTATACACCCTGACCCGGAGGTGTTCCTGCCCAACAGTCCACAGTTCCTAATTCCTTCCGGGTCAGGGTAAACAGTCCTTTTCTTCAACCCGGGAGCACGTTGTTTCTTCCTGTCACGTGACCATGACGTACTCCCGGGTTATAGGGCACATAAGAGCCCACGAGCCCCCCTACAGCGACTCCTGGTGGCCCCCAAGGCATCCAGCAGGGCTGTGTGTAGAAACTACAAAGTCCATGAGGCCCTTCTGGAACTCGGGGCACGTTTATGCTGTCCGGAGAGCTCCTCCTGGCAGTCTGGGGGTGAGGGCCAGAGTAAGAAGCCGGCAATCCACCACAGTGGTTTGAGTCGCACCATTTAACAAAGTCATTGGAGGGAATATGTGCAGTGCCAATGACTCAAATATAAACATACACAGTATAATTTAGCTTGTTCTATAAAATCATTTTGCATGCATTTGGTAACAGTCTATGGGTTTGCCACATGCACCTTCATAAGCAAACAGTTTAACAGCCTTAATTGCAACACTGCCACATAATATGTTAAGTTGATGCTTATGACTATAAAACAATTCTTTCCTGATCCTTATTACGTACCTGTTCATTTAGTAATTTTAAAAGTGATTTCAATTTATGTGCTGTCTTGCCTCCTTTTGCTCTGTATATGTTGATCAGAGCTGTCGAATACTTGTCCCAAGGATGTCAGAAATGTTTCTTTCAATTGCACCTGGGTAATGCGATAAAATTCTGCATATACCTGTAACAAAATTCAGAAATTAATAATGTACTTATTTTCCAGATACTAGCATTGCTACTCGACAATTGAATTATAAGATTAGATAAAACTCACCTGTTGCTCTACAAAAAGGCCTGGCCATCTCTGTTGGACTACAGAGACCAGTGGTTCATCCATGACAATCTCCTTTCTTCTCAGGGAAAAAGTGAGGCCCATTTTGGTGTTGAATAGATCCAGGTTCATATTTTTTTTCTTCACTTCATCCACAAGTTGCTGCCTCTCCGTTTCAAGATCTTCATCTTTTTGACCACCAGGGTGATTTGGCAAGAAATTTACCTCAGATTTATGAGGTTTCTTAAGGCAACCTCTGGGAGAACCAGATCCTCTTTTGTAAGCATTTACCTGCACTTCTGTAATAATTGTATCACAAATGTCTAAGGTGTTATCTAAAAAAGAACACAGTAAAACTACACATCACGTTTACACATGAGCAGTTGCGTGGCGCGACTTACATTTATTAACATATGTTTGTGAGTGTATATATTTTTTTCTTTGAAGGAGCAAAGAATTATTGTTGAGGTCTGCTCAATGTGTTAATTTTAGATCCGTCCCCCTTTACCGTTCGCTTTCTCCCTCTGTGAAGCACACCCCATTTTCCTCTATAAAAGAAACAGCATAAATTGAATGTACACAAGTAAGAAAGGAGTACTCCAACCAGTAATCATGCGCCTGCCTTTACAAGCTGTTATGCATATGCACCCCAATGCCCATAATAATTTACTAGAACATTCAGTTTTAAAAAAAGAAGTCATCGTGCATGGCATGCACGCCATCTTTTAATTTTTTTTGACTGCATGCGATTTTACGAAAAAAACAGTACTGATTAGAATTTTGACCGTTTAAAAAACAAAATGATCTGACCGTTGCTGTAAGCTCTTATTGCCCAATCCACTTGAATAAGGTATAATCATCTGCGTCCAGTCTCCACTCTAAACTTTGGTATGGTGCCTCAAAAGCTTGAGTCGGGCACCGCAGCTACTACGGGAATTTAGACCACTAACTTTAAGTGAAAAAAGTGTCCTGTTGTCGGGTTTTGAGGTATAAAAACACAACAGTTGTTATAGTGAAAAAAGGAAAGAGGGAAATATCATAATGGTATGGCTTTTGTTAAAAACTTAAAGCCACCACAGTAAGCACAACTGAGCTTTCATTTCATAATTATTCATTTTCAGATTGCGTTATAGTCACTAAAATCTTCCGTAATTAATAGACCCACCGTCATTACACTTTGCAAATAACACAAGCTAACATTAAACATGTAAAAACTAATTTATGTTCGGCAGTAGGTTATCATCGATAGTTGTCGAAGTTAGTAAGGTTACTCGCGTGACAACTGTTAATAAATCATACCCCGATTTATTAACTATATGGTTTTCAACAAAGGAAAGTCCTACTCTTGTAAATGCAAGTACTTACCTTAAATCGGGGCTATCAAACATTAGTAATTACAGATTGTGGAGTTGTGGAGTCATGCACAAGTCCAAATCTCATAAATCAAGAATTTTCTTGCAGGACATACGCATTGCACAAAAGAAAAAGTCACACAAACAACAGATTATATTCTCACAATGCTGATTTTTACATTTGAACCCAAAAGAAAAATAGAACTCACATCTGCACCACACAATGAAGAAACGATTGTCAAGCGAAACATTTAACACAGAAATGCTGGAATAACAAACATTTTTACACTGGGTCAACTATTACATAATTACATTATTTACAGTGTGTTCACAGTAGTCATTGATCAAAATAGATTTCAAAAGAATTTTTGTATTTGATTTGCAATACATTTCAGATGACAGCTGTTATTTTTTATTTGACACAATTTAACATACTCAGTTTACTCTAATCATCATCAAAAAAGGTTTTCATGGATTTAAATATTTTAGGTTAAACAGAATGAATTATTGTCATAAACTCAATATTGTCATTATTTTAATTTAGGACAATTTAAAGTTATTGGTTTGCTCAACATTCAGAAAATAGTTTGCATGGAGTTGAAAAATAAAGGTTTAAGTGAATAAATTCTTTACACTGAGTCAACGTCAAATATTTTGTGTGATTGATTACTTCAGTTTTTTTTTAAGCTGATCCAATGTTTTATTTTTTTCAGTGCAGTGTAACATAGTGGTTAAGACTTTGGACTGCAAATACTACCGATACCGAGTAACCATGAGAAAGTCAATTCATCTGGCTGTGCTCCAACTGGAAAAACAAAAGAAATGTAACAAATTGTAGATCAAATGTTTCAAGTCACCTTCGATAAAGACATCAATCCAGTAAGTAAAAAAATATTAGGTCTTGAAAGAGAATTAAACAAATCTAGAAACAGGTCTCACAAAATATACTATGCTTTTGAAGCCACATTCTCAATTTGACTTCTTTTATCTCAATTATATCTCCTTGTTCTATAAAGATATTTCTCCTAAGGAATTTTATGAAAAACATCTGTAACAAAGCTGATTCTGGGAAACATAAATGAGAAAGTCTTTTAAGCCTTATGAACCATCAAATATCAACCTTTGAGCAGAAAAAAATTCCTATTTAAGAGTTGTAAACTAGACTTACATATACTGCATGTCAAACAAACACAAAATTAATTTCAATTTAAGAAATGGAGGAATGAACTGCAGTTTCTAGTGCCCGTGGATATGTGAACTGGCAGTTTAGTGATATTAGATTGATCGAGTGTGACTTGCTGTCCTTGCATGATCAATCAGTGGACTTTTCCTGCCTTGTATTTTCATTGATTTTGTGATGGACATTAGCTAGGCTCTGAGAAGCAACGAGCCTGTTGAAATAAAGGAATTATATAAAGAATTCTCTAATATTGAAATACAGTGTTTGAATGCCCTATAGATACTGTAAGTACTTTGCCTCTTGCATTATATTTTTATTGTTGACTTACATCAAAAGATAATTTTGTAAGTTGATCTGTTCTACATTTATTTTCTTACTTCAAAAGATATAGCGCTTTGAGTTTTTAAGTAAACTTTCTCTTTTTATAAAAGAATTAAGTAACGTCACACCCTGTTGATAGCTGCTTCTTAAGGAGATTTGATGCAAGAAAAACTGAAAAAGACCATTTTGCTGTTGCAAAGCATGCTGAGAGCTTTATAGTTACATTTTCAGATTACTTCAAATGTAAATGCAAGCATAGTAGATATCTTCTGCATGACAGTTTAAGGTTTTTCAATTTTAAAATGCTTCAGTTTCACAAATTAAAGTCAGAGTAATTCTATCGGTTTAAATGAAAGTGAATCATAGAGAAAACACTGTTATCAGTCATTTCTTAGAAAAAGTCATACTTTGAGCAAAAATATGTATGCTTGAAAAATGTAAAACCATGTATTTATACATTTCCAAAAAATATGCATGTTGTAAAGAGATAAAAACTGTCAATTTATGCAAAATGATTTCTAGCATAGTATATTTCGGTAACAGAATTATATACTATGTACTAACTAATTGTTATTCTTTTAAACTATTTCAGTAATGTTTGGAGAAAACAATTTATGTAAACAACATTGTCATTTTTATTAATACATTTCAAAATTATGGAAAAAAATGGTTACTATACATAAAATGCTAATTCTGTCAATGAAATACACAGTATATCAAAAATTCAAGTAATAAGCCCAGTGTTTGAAATTGTTAGAAACGTCACATATCCAGTTATACCAACTATTTTTTTTTTTTGAAGATACTCGGGTACCTGGGGAAAAAGTCATACAGATGTCCAGAATATCTGCAGAGTCCACATAGAGACTGATCGTGTCCTTGGAGCTTTGTGACAGCAGCACTAATCATAGCACAATCCAAATAAGAAAATGGGACACCTAAAATAATACAGAGAAATGCATGCAAAAACAGAAAAAGAAATGCTGAACACAGAAACATCATGTAATATAGAAATATACTATATTTATACATTTCAGACCCATACCTGGTACTCTATTAAGACTGACAGCAAGAAAATGTTTATATCAGTTGAAGAAAAATGTCTCTTTTGCTGGTTCTAATATTCTAAAATGGAGTTCCTTGCTGCTAATGAAATATCCACCGTATTGATTTATCATGGCCCTAGCAATACCTATGTACAACATTCTGAGGTATTAAAATGAATGTCATACTGTATCTTTGCCCCAAGGTTAAAAGAAAGCATTGGAACTTAATTGTGTCTGGCCTCTTGCTAAAGGTATATAGAGGGGATATGATCCATAGCCACCTTCACTCCTTTTACTACTATCAAAATGGTGTGCCTGAATAGAAGTGTAAATAACTGGAAAGATCCATGCCAGTCTTGTGATCTTAAATGTTAGACTGTTTTCTGTCGCACTTGCTACCCAAAATTGCACTACTGGGGAATCTCCCATGAATACGTGAATTCATTTTAGAATTAAAAACAAAAAACAATCCAAATGTGTCCTTGTAGTTTTTAATTGTGTTTGAAAAACATCCATCCATTTTCCCACCCGCTGAATCCGAACACAGGGGTCTGCTGGAGCCAATCCCAGGGCACAAGGCAGGAACCAATCCCGGGCAGGGTGCCAACCCACCGCAGGACACACACAAACACACCCACACACCAAGCACACACTAGGACCAATTTAGAATCGCCAATCCACCTAACCAGCATGCCTTTGGACTGTGGGAGGAAACCGGAGCGCCCGGAGGAAACCCACGCAGACATGGGGAGAACATGCAAACTCCACGCAGGGAGGACCCGGGAAGTGAACCCAGGTCCCCAGGTCTCCCAACTGCGAGGCAGCAGCGCTACCCACTGTGCCACCATGCTGCCCTTGAAAAACATTTACTCACTCAAAGATAAAGCCACTTTGGTTAACATTATACTAAGTATATGATCTAACTCCTTACTGAAACCTGGCTCAGTAAATCTAACACTGTATCTTTAGTTTAGGTGGCACCAAATGATTTTATCTTTCTTTAAAAAATAAAGAAATTTTTTGATGAGGAGGTGGTCTTGGAATAATTTGAGGTAAGGAACTCTATTTCACATCAAAAAATGAGGATAATTTATGTTCTCTGATTTGCTGATATTTGGTGGTTGTCACATACACACACTTAGGGAGCAGCCAAAGGGTCCAAAAGACAGTGAAAGTACAAAGTTCAGAGGGCTGGAAACAAGTACTAATGCCTTTTTTCCTCTTCCCACAGACCTACAGAAGACTAATCTTACTTTTCCATTCCATTCCTAAGAAAACAAATTCCCTACCTGGTTTCTGTTCTCCAGCGATGAAGTCACTTCCATCCATTCTCCGATGACATCACTTCCGTCCATCCCTGATGACGCAATTTTGTCTGTCCTATTTCCTGTCTAGTCATTATATAAACAAGCATCTATGTAATGCTGGTTGTCAACTGTATTTTTTTTTACAAGTGACCCATACTATCAGTCTTTTTTTACTTCTCTATGGGAAGAGATTATACGGGGAAGCTTCCCCAAAAGTTTATGCTTTTTTTGTCTGGTTATTTCGTGACATGGTAAAAAAAGAATCTAATACAATTTAAGTGTTAATTCACACACAATATTGGCATACTCATTGCTTGTGACTACATTTGTTGGCTTTTTCTCTGACCTAATTATAAAATATGATAATATAAGGTTGATGGGTGACTTTAATGTTCATACAGATGTGGAAACCAACCTCTTTAGCAAATGCTTACACATCCACCAAACCTGGATTGTTGTTGCTTATCACTATCATATATTGGATCTAATTATTACTTGTGGCATTGATATTCAAATATTTATTTAAATAATGGTTTATTTACTAAAGTAATAACTACTTATCAATTGTTCTAGCATTCATCAACTACAAACTAAAGTGAGAATAGTGCAATATCTAGACTGCAGTTCCTTATTAGAATTAGCGGTTACTGTAAAAAGCTCAAAATGAGTTCTTGAGAAAAATATTTATCAGTTGACAAATAATATCCATCTGAAAGTCCTTATGTAACCCCTGCAACCCCCTTTCTTTTAATCAGTGTGCAGGGCCCCAAATTATTTAATATGGTGTCGCCACTTCCAATAGTCACATTTGCAATATCTGCAACATTTACTTTCCCTTCCTTATCTACTCTGAAGTATTTATCCTTTTAAAGCATAACACAATCAAAATTTACCAAAGTTTACCAAAATAACTTTATTTTTACTTAATATATCTTTACTTAAAATAACAGCAACAGATACACAAATATTACATAATACAGATATATACAGCACATAATAAAACCCAGGAACAATAAACAATTTACAATAATATGCAGTGTCCTCCCAATTACTGCTGGTGAGTTCACCCCCTACTAATTATATAGTTCATTAATAATTATTCATTCTTTGTTGCAGGCCCCAAACTGTAGCTTGAGTGCGTGGTGACCAAACAAATAAAAGAGGACTGGCCTCTTCACTTGAGGTTTCACCCCAAGTCAATTAATAAACAAAAGAAAAAAAAATATGGATCTTTGTTAAATCAGATTCTCCCTTTCACCATGTGTATCTCCTATTGACTTCTGATTTCACCCCATTAGGAAAACACCAAGTCACAAGCAGTTTGCTAGAGTTGAATTTGAGTCCTCCCATCTCCCATGTCTTTGGCTCACTAAAATGTTGCGTTCATCCTGTGTGTTGTTTCTTATCCTCATGTCCTACTGCGGTACACTTGTTTTCCCTTTTTGTAATCACTTTTTGCAGTCAAGTTGCTCTTTGTTTCTCAATTTCTTTTGCTGTAACCCCTCTCTGAGAATGTACTTTGGTGTGATCAGTGCTTAAAGTCGTTCCCCTGAATCTCCTTTTCTATCTTTTTTTTTGTTTCTTGTCACTTTAGAATTTTGCCATGGCTTTCCCATTCCGTATCCTTTCAGAATTTTGATATCTTTCACTTTCTCTTTGACATTATGCTAGAGCTTCTTTTTTCTCTTTCTTTTAATGTTTTGCTAGAGCTTCCTCGTTTTTGACTTTTTGTTGCTTTTAGTGTTCTCCTAAAGTTTTTCTTTCTTGTCCTTTTTGTTTCTGCATTCTGGTTCTCCATCAGTATGGCTGCCTCTCTCTCCCCTCTCACTTTTTTCCAGTCTCTCTCTTTTCTCACCCTTTTTTTTCCTCCAATCCTGTCCTTGTAATCCTTGTAACTATCCTACACTGACTCTGAATAGACCAATCAGAGGACACTACTGCCTATCATACTAGGCTTTACTCACCCTATGCTGTTTAAGTTTACTGTTCTTCTACTGTCTTATTTGGTTTTTATTAAATTAGTTTTATTAAAATAACTCATATTCTGTCTTTTTTTTCCTAAACCTAACCCAGGTTACACTTATATGAAAGAAAGTTAGTTATGGACTCACTTTATGAAAGCTACATAGCTGAATAATTATGTTTCAACGCCTTTTTTTTCATATTTAGTGTGGAAACAAACAAATGATTTTTTTTTCTTTTGTAGATGCAGTAGGCAAAATAAAACAAATATAATAATAAGAACACATATGTGCTTAAATTAGATTTTAGAATTAAATTTTAATTTAGATTTTAATTAGAATCAGCAACAAACTTACTCAAACTGCATTGACAAACAGTGTTAAATGATATAAAAAGTTGTTTTTCTGGGTCTCTCTGAATACCATTCCAGATTAACATGAAAATGGAAGTAAGTCTTACTTGGTCTTTTAAACCATTACACATTCTATGAACTTCTTTAATGGTAAAATTGATCATATAAAATCTCACAGTCATTTTGGAAACAATGTACAGTTATATGGAGTCAAACCCTAACTCTTCTTGTGTATACCTCCTGATTAGTTTATAGCTAACAAGTAGTAATTACTGTAATGTATAAAATTTATCTTGTGTCACACAAGTGCACATGGGAGGCAGCTAAGGGGTCAAAAGGAGGTAATTCCATACTGGGCCAGTGGGTGGTAGAGTACACTACACCTTCCTCCTTTATCCCTACAGACCAAACACGGGAAATTCAGCCTGGAACTGAGGACCCCACTTCCGGTTCCAGACCTGATGATGTCACTTCCCCTGACCGACCTGCCATAATCCTCCTGTTTGTCAATTCTGTGTTGGACTCTTGTCTGTAAAGACTGTCAATTACTACTTTTGCCATTTTCTCAGCCAGACTTCAAGTATATGGGCCGGTTGTCCCAAACCTTTTTTGTGGTGTCAAGGTCCTTAAACCCAATCTTACCATAACTATTGACAAGCTCAACTACCGTTCTAGCAAGACCCATTCATAACATCTATATATATAATTCACTAAGCCAGAAGACAAGTAGCCAACCATGGAAAGCATGCCGGAAGGGGCGTGGATTCACTAAGCCGCCGACAAGTAAGACACCCATGGCGCACACAGGAAGGAGCCACGCCCACCAACACTAAGACCATTGGATGCGACGACAACTCGCAGAGCCACACCCACCAACTTGGACGCGACGCCTCGGAAAACATGCCGTCATTTCTGTTTGTCTGTACCACAGTCCACATGCAGCTCTGAGCCACGTTAACTTTTCATTAGTCAACCTCAGTGTAACCTTGGTTCACACAGAGGCAGCGCCAGAGAGAAACAGAGGCACACACAGGCAGCGCGAGAGAGAGAGCCACGCACACACAGGCAGCGCGACAGAGAGACAGAGGCACAGACAGGCAGCCCGAGAGAGACAGAGGCACACACACAGGCAGCGTGACAGAGAGAGCTGCGCAATCCTTTAAAACTGAGGTTAAAACACAATGAAGGAAGCAGTCTTTAAAAACCAATAAGCCCTGTGCCTCTTTTTCATTAACGTCTCACCTGCTTCACCGCCCTGCAACAGTCGAGACGCTTTCTCAGCAGCTGACCATCTCTGTGCCTGACTCCACTACTGTCAGTCGCCTGATTAAAAATGGTGAACTCCTGCAATGTTACTATCTTGGTTGGCTTTTACATAAAGTTCGGATTTGTTCAAATGTTCCTTTTTTTCCCCCTGTGCTTAAAACTCATTTTAAAAAAAAGTGTTTATACAACTGCTGCAATGTTAGAGAGAGAGTGCTCGCATGCTTCTGAGAGACAGAGGGGGAGGGGGCTCGCGTGCTGCTGAGAGAGAGAGAGAGAGAGGGGGGTGGCTGGGGAGGCTCTCGTACTGCTGAGAGAGAGAGAGAGAGAGGGGGGCTGGGGAGGCTAGCATGCTGCTGAGAGAGAGAGAGATGGGGGCTGGGGAGGCTGGCGTGCTGCTGAGAGAGAGAGGGGGGCTGGGGAGGCTCGGTGTGCTTCTGAGAGACAGAGGGGGAGGGGGCTCGCTGAGAGAGGGGGGCTGGGGAGGCTCGGGTGCTGCTGAGAGAGAGAAAGAGGGGGGGGGGCGAGGCTCGCGTGCTGCTGAGAAAGAGAGAGAGAGCATGCAGCTGAGCAGGGAGCCTGGGTGTTTGTTTCAGTGTTATTCAATGTTTTTACTATAACACTGTGCATTCTATGGTGTAATGATTAACTATATTTGTGCTTAAAAATCTTTAAAAAAATATATTTAAATACAGTTTGTATGGTCTGGAATGGATTAATTGTATTTACATACAATCCTATGGGGGAAATTGCTTCGGTTCACGACCAAATCGGTTTACGACCAGAGGTTTGGAACGAATTATGGTCGTGAACCGAGGTTCCACTGTATATTGACTCTAGAAAACATGATCAGCAAGTCTTTGATAGGCTGCAACAAAATGATGAAAGAACGGGCACATTTTTTTCTCACAAGCTGGGTGGGTGGGTGTTAGTTAGTTAATTAGTTACTCGAAGGATTTCAAGATTTAATATGCACAAGCGGTAACCCTGCAAAAGCAGCCCAAACCAGAAAAGACGGCTGGCAAAAAGTGGCTGACAAATTAAACGCGTGTACATTGTACTTACTGAAAGCGGCGTTACGGATTTTGCAAATGTTCATTTTTTCCCTCTGCTTAAAAAACATGATTATGCGGCGTATACTACGCCACGGGTTGGTATGCAGCGTGTAAAACAGTTTGTTTGTCGCGGATAATTTACCTTTTACTTTAACACGAAGACAATTTCCTGTTAGATTTGCCTTTGCGATGACAATTGATAAGGCACAGGGCCAAACTTTCAAAAAGATGTGCATGTATCTGCCAAAACCAGTTTTCAGTCACGGACAGTTGTATGTTGCTCTCTCCAGAGTTCCATCTTTTCATTCACTTACTGGTATGCCTGCAGGAACACGTGCAGCGAGCGAGCGAGCGACACACACATGCATACAGGCGCGCGAGAGAGAGAGCGCTGGACGCATAAGAATAATAATACTTCATTACATTGATATACCAGTGTTTTCAGTATTCAAAGCGCTATCCACACAGGGAGAAACTGGGAAGCGAACCCAAAATCTTCCACAGTCTCCTTACTGCAAAACAGTAGCACTACCATTGTGCTACAAGGCAGTTAAAGAATGCACCGGCCTCAATTTTGTTTTCACTTCTGTTTACAGCGATCGGATCGTAGCGTGCATTGTTGCAATGTTACTTTTCTTGGTGGCTTATTACATTACGGATGTTTCACATGTTAATTTTTTTCCCTGTGCTTAAAAGACATTAAAAAAGTGTTTCTCAACTGTGACTCCGGAACAACTCAGTACGCAAGCTATATTAAGCGTCAACAACGAAGACTCGCTACACCTTAATGAACAAGTGCTGAAACTTATCCCTACCGACGAAGTAACTTTCACCAGCGTGGCCTCCATCGTCACAGACGATCCCGCTTTCAGTCATGGACAATTGTATGTTGCTCTCTCCAGAGGTCCATCTTTTCATTCATTCACAGTGGTATCCACAAACCCACCCCATTTGGACAACTGTGTCATTCAGCAAGTGTTCACCCATCAATACATAATTATGCGGCGTATGTTACGCCGCGGGTTGGCTAGTAATTAATATATCTTTATAAACTGGCACATTTCCAAATTCACTGTGTCAGTTGTCAGACTATTATTGGAAACTAAAAATCAGACCACAACACAAATATATTTAGTAGTGTTTAATAACTACAGATCTATTTTAAATGTACCTTTTTCTCTCCACAGTATTTGAAAAAGTAGTTTAGTCTCACCATAGCCATTACAATATACTTTGAAAATTTCAGTCTGGCTTTCACACTGAAAACTGCATGAACTTGTGCTATCCATGACATCATAATGTCTTCTGCAGAAGGTTATATTACAATTATTGTTAGATTGAAGAGCAACCTTTGACACCATTCCCACTATGTTCTGTTATTGTTATGTGTTTGCCTGATTGTTTTCCTGATCCCTATGTTTCTTTCTTTTTTATGTCTCTTTTGTCTAGTTTAAAGTATTTTATATGTTTATTGTAATTATTTATTTTATGTTTATTTTGTCCTATTTATGTATTTTTTATTTTTCTGTGTGTAAATCTGTGTCTTCAAGGTTTTAGCCCAAGAGATGGGGTGACCCTGACATCACCACATCTGAGCTGTCCTTTTCTGGCTATTTAGATCAGAACACAAGAAGAGCTCATATATGTGGAACTGAAGTCTGTTGGAGTTCTGAGTACTGTTCTGTATTATTGGATGTACTAGCTTTTTGATATTTTCCTACTTTTTATTTGGTTTATGATATCAATATCTCCTATTGGGACTTGTTAGCTAAGGATGACTTTTAGGCAACTCTTTTCTGTTCCTTCTTTTGAGCTTTTGTTATCTTTCTTTTTGTTAAATAAATACCTTCATTTTTATAAAGATCCAATCTCTCCAAGTCAAGATTTTATGGTTTCTCCTTCTCTTGGAGGGCATTTGGATACTTTTGTGACATTTAAGTGACATTTAAGTTTAACATTAAGCTTCAACACCTTTCTCCCTATGTATGCAGACACAGACCTGTGGGGTTCGGAGTCAAACTGATTTTGGGGTGAGGCAAAATTCAGACAGGCATAAGAAATCTGGCCTGGCTTGTAAGGGCTTTTCAAGGTATCACACCCTTTTTGCTATGGATTTGACTCCAATTCGTGACAGATATATAGGTTTAAAAATTACATCAACCCTTTAGGCACTGTCCTTGTATTCTTTAGTTCATACTTGTCATATCAGTTTCAGTATGTACAGAAATGTGATGATAGTGCTACATCAATTATAGGAGGTGAGAAGGATATGCTAGAGGAAACTCTGCCCTTGGAGGTGAAAGGATGCCAAGGAAAGTAGATAAACAGTGTGGTGACTATATAGTTGGTTTTCTTTTAAAATGACTGAATAAAACAAATTTTAAAAAAAAATTGACATGGAAATACTGTTTTACTGTGCAGTCTTAAGATGCAGATCATTATAAATGTATTTGTAACCCTATTTTAAACAGCACTTTTAGAACACAATTTTATGTGACAAATTAATATATACCATGATGTTGAAGAATTAACTCTGACTTGAAAAACACTAAATATATCCATTAATTTCTGAAGTTAGATAAGGTGTCCCTTTGGGCTCAATATTCACACAGTTCCTGTTTGTACTTAATATGCTGTTGCTGGAAAATATTTTTAATAAACATAATATTCTCTTTCAACAAGATCCTGTCACTTTTAAACTCAATAGATAAGAACATTAGTTTTACTGAGTCAGCACCCAGTACAGACATTATTTTTGACCCTAGTCCATCTTTAACCAACACATTACAACACTAAAACATGCCATTTCCATATAAGTAAAAAAATATATAACTAAATAAAGATTTCCTCTATCTATGAAAAATAAGAGAAGTTCATTCATACGTTCAGTATTCTATCTTAATTTAATATAAATCTACAAATATCTCAATATACATTATAATCTTAAGATTCTGGTGTATTAAAGATTCCAAGGATTAATAAACAAATAGGTCAGCCTTTCAGCTATAGGACCCCAGTGATGTAGAATGGTCTTCCTGCTTGTATTAAGCAATGCCTAACCAGTCTTAATATTTATTCCAGGCTCAAGGCTCATTAGTTTAGTATAGCATGACATGGCTACAGTGGCTGGCTATCTCTTCATATTCCATCTCTGTTTGGTGGCCATCTGAATAAAAATATAAGTAATACAATAATCATGAACGGTTACTAACCCTCTCACGCCACTTATACTTTGCTAAGCTTTTACTCCGGAAAAAGCTAGGTAAGACGGGTACAGTAAAAGCTTAGGTATGCAAGGATGTAAAGATTTAACATTCCTGTTAGACTACCCAGGCACAGTAGAATGTCCAGGAAGAGGTGTGCTCCCAGTTTGCTAAGGTCTGTAGAACTGTATCTTTGTCTGACTTTGTGTGGTCTCTAGAACTGTGTCTGCGTCTGTGATTTTCAAAACTGACATTGGACCCTGGAGAGGTTTATTTTCTCTAAGAATGCTGTTAACTAGACTTTTTATTTTCTTCTCCTCAGTTGTCAACTGGCCTTATCTCAATTATAATGTTAATGGAATTGTATTATCATAATTTTGTTTTAATCAGATTGCAATGTTATTTGTTTTACTGCGTGTTCAACTTTGCTTTTGTGTTTATGTTTTAATTATTTTTATTGGTGCTTCAAAAATTAAATAAATTGAACTCAATATACATGCATTTACTGTAAACATACAATATACATATTGTGGGGAACAGCCCGGACAAAGACAGGCAGACATCGTTTAAATCACCACACACGTTTATTTACAATATTATTTACAACAAGGTAAACCGCACACAACCCAGTGCCCTGCACCAATCAAACTTTAGCCCAGGCCTCTTTCCTCAGTGCCTCTCCTTCTGACTACCTCCACTCCTCTCATCCAGGCTTCGTCCTCTTCCACCCGACTCCAGCTATCGAATGGAGGGAGGCGGCCCCTTTTAAACCCACCCGCACGTGCTCCAGGTGCCTCCCAGTGAGCGCACCACTCCCTGGTGTGGCGGAAGTGCCGGCTGTGTACCCGGAAACACTCCAGGTGTCCCTGGTCTTTTTTCCCCCAGCACTTCTGGGTGTGGCGGAAGTGCTAAGGGCCAGGGCTCCTCAGGCATCGGGGCGCCCCCTGGCGGTGACCATGGGCCCCTATAGGGTTGAGCTTCCATGCTCCTTTCCCATGGTCCCCATAGCCTCCAGGGCGGTTGCCCCCTCGTGGTCTGGAGGAGGCATAATCTGCCCCCAGCCACTCGCCACAATATATAATATATACAGTGGCAAGAAAACATATGTGGACCCATTGTTATAACCACATCAATATACAGTATATGTAATAGAGTGATAGAATGTCTGTCTGTGTGTTCCCTATAAAATCTTACACCCTTTGACCGATCTGGACCAGATTTTGCATAGTTGCTTTCTGGAAAATTTTGACCTTGGGGATATGTAATAACCTTTCATGATCTATTAAAGTGTGTATATATATATATATATATATGAAGCTATAACTGAATAAATTACTACAAACTCTCCACCATGAACTACCTGAGTCAGACATGACAGGCTCAGGGGATAGTAATTCTCCTTCTGCTCTGAGTAACACTTTCTCGTTTTGTCTCTCTGCAGACGGGACGATTGAAGGGTTTTCCACCACTACGTCGCTTCTAGTGTCCGTCCACTAGAACCCACCTCTTCCTGCCGAAATCTCATTTAGCCGGAAGAACCACCATTTATGGTATTCATAATCACACTCCTGTTTGAAAAGACACATCTTAACACTGTTACTTGTGTTTTTTAAAATTTTTTTTCTCTTTTTGACATATCAGCTATATGGGGTTTGCCCATGGGTGCCCCAATACATCTTACTGTGTCTGCTTATGTACTACAAGGGTAAAATGAATTACCAAGTTTCCAAGGTTTCCTATAGGGTAATGTCAGAGTGGCTGTCTGTCACCTGAATCTCTAGAAGTTGGTAATGCAGCAGGACAATGACACTAAATACCAAGGTAAATCTGCTACAGAATGGCTTTAAAAAAAGTTAATCTGACTTCTTGAATGACCTGGTCAGAGCCTACTCCTTAACCCATTTAAGATTCTGTACACTGAGCTCAAGAGAGCCGTACACTCCAGACATCATACGAACATGGCTTAGCTGAAGAAATTTTTTCAGCAAGAAATGACCATAATTCCTCCTGAGCATTGTGCAGGTCTGACCAGCTATCGGAAGCACTTACTAGAGGTTATTGTAGACAAAGGAGGTTTGACCAGTTGCTAAATGCAAGAGTTCATTTATTTTCCACAATACACTTTCAGTGTTTCATGGGTATGTTCAGATAAAGACATGAAAGATTATACTTATTTGTGCATTATTCAAGTAAGTTCTGTTTGTTTATATTTGTTGACTTAGATTTTTTTCCTTTTTAAATCTAGCTTTTATTTACCTCCCTTGTCCACCACTTACCTACGCTCAAACAGATGTAGTATGAAGATGGCTTAATACATAAGTATGGTTCAGGAACATTACTTAAATGTTCTATAGCTGAATCCCTGGTTCAGCATGGTCACCTTACACTCCTGTGCCTACATATACAACATATCTGAAGGGCTAGGAACCATCAACATATTTGTTTTTGCCATCATATAGATTGGGGGAAATCTTTAAAGTTTCTTCTCATGTTAAATAATCTTTTTGTCTCACTAAGTAATTACTTTTGTGACACTGCTTTAATTTAAATGGCACAGTGCCAATTTGATGACTACTTACCCACACTGAAATCGATCTGTGTATTCTTCAGAATGTACAGATATTTCCACATTGTTGTGCTGGTGCCTAGTTCTTCTTCTGTCGTGAGCACATTCTTGTGAGCCTGGCTATATATACGCTATTTTAGTAGGCACTCAATTTGAAAATATTGAAGCAGATTCTTAAATTGCAGTTTTCTCTAAGTTACAGAGGTGTTTCCTATTTGCTTAATTTAAAATTTGTCTTTCCCTGCAGTTGAGAAACACATTAGTTTATTATACTTGAGAGTCCTTATTAACTTTTATAATGAAAGATTATAAAACAAACAGTAAAAAATGAAGCCTCGGGGCTTCTTTGGTAACATATATAAAAAGTTTTTATAAGAACAGGCTGTTTTTTCCTAATATCTGACTATCACAGGGAGAAGGAGAATTGTTCTCTTATATAAAGGAGTGATTGGTCTTCTGTATGCCTCATCACCCCCCTATTTTTTTTTTTGTTAAAGGGAATATCATATGGGATCTGTGATATCTAGAGGAAAGTATTCTTTATTCATTGGTTAGTAAAAGTGTGGGATCCACCTCCCTTTCAAAATATGAGATTTAATTCATTGAGAGATGCCATCTACTTTTCAATTTGACTTTTAGTAGATGTGAAATTAGTTCCATATTTTAAAAGACTTCAGTATATGTGGATCATTGGCAGCATCATATTTTCCATGCTGAGCCTGAGCACAGAGAACTCCCCTTTTGTATTCCTTTTTCAATTCTGAATGTGTAGCCAGACATACAACTAACTCCATTGTTAAATCTGCTGGTGTCACCACTATCATAGGCCTCATCACCAACAATGGTAAGAAGAGTTGCAAAGAAAATCCCATCTGCCTACTCAGTGGTACCTGGGCAACAGCACCACCCTTAATGTCACCAAAATCAAGGAGCTGATTATTGACTTCAGGAAAAAGAAGGCATACTACATTGCCAATACATCAGAGGGTATACTGTTGAAAGGGTAAGCAGCTCTGAATTTCCAGTAGTGACCATAATTGACAACCTAAATAATTGACACTGCACCATTATAATATACACCTTTTGTACTATATTTTTATATTACAAACACATTTTTTTATATTTATGGCCTCCTAGGTATAGGCATAAACCACCAAAACAGAGTTTATGTTTTTAGTGGCTTTTTGCACTATTTTTAATGAAACAGTGCAGATATAATGAATTTTATTACTGAACATGTAATTAACAGTATTCTGTTCATTTTTCCAGATCCACACACTTTGAAAATGATTTCTTCAATCCCAGTTCTCTATGCTGCAGTCTCCTCTTTCTAAGTAAGTGACATTTCTATACTCAAGCAATATATACAACTGCTTCTAAGAAGATCTGTTTATTCTTGTAATGTAAATTTAGTTTTAGATTTGCCTTGAAAATTCTTTAATGGCCCCATATTGGGATAAAAAATAATATGGGGACATACTGTATTTTACACAGTATATGTTTAGGTATTGTCTTCATTCTTGGCAAAGGCTATAATATGTAAAACTCCTATAGCAGTTCAGTTTTTTAGCTATTAGAGTTATATTTCAACATAACTCAACCACACTTATAAAAAATATAATACAATTCATTGAGAAATAGAGAGATTATACAAATAGGATGCCATTTATATTTTAAGACAAACATAAAACAAAACATGCAATACTAGTGTCGTAATATCAGGGACAAGAGATTTTGAGCTTTAAGGCTGTTTTCCCTTTTCAAATTTTTTGTTGAGAAACCTAGCAGTGGTTGCTGACATTTCTGATTTTATATGATAAGAGACAAGCCAATATTCAGCTTTATAAGCTTTCTTGATGATTCATTGAGTACAAACTCTCTCTCTCCCTCACTGAGCACTCATTCACATTCTGTATGTAGTACTGGACTTGTTGTAGAAGCTCTGTCTCTCTCTCTCTCTTCCTCTCTTTTTCCTTGAGAAATGAAAGCTATGGAATGATTGTAAACATCCAAAGACTATAGCAATATTTTTCTTGCTGGCAGTTTATTAGCCAACAATTATCGCAATCTTTTACATGCCTAAAAGCAGTCAATAATTGCCAAACTTAGTTTTGCACCTGTGACCCAGGGTCCAGTGGCAAAGTTTGGCTGATAAAATAGTGGAATACACTGTATTCTTAAGCAATTCATCATTGCTATGAAGGATGAGCTGAATGTCCTCTGGCACCCCATCAGTCTTTGGTATTGGCTGTCTGTATTGGCAAAACAGTAAGTTAAGCAAGTCAATGCTGTTTAAATTAAAGAAGCAGGAACACACATATAAAGGGAACTAGAAAGAAGAAGATACAGTAGAAAAGATAAAATACTTGTGTTGACACTGGAGAGCAGACACTAATATTTTCTTTCTATTTCCTAAAATCTTCTTTCTACCAGTTAAAGATGCAATGTTTTCTTTATTTCAGACAGATATATTGCAATTAATCATTTTTTGTATTAGAATCTCATTCACTGATGGAACAATGCCACATAGGGTCCAATCAAACTATTTATGCTCTTAAATGAACTGGCACAGTGGTCAATGTATTCTGTAGAGGCTGAATAAAATTTCTCAACAGGAACATAACACTCCTCTGTTGTAATATCTCAAATAAAACATCCAAATATGCCTTTATGTCTGTGGTTGTCAAATTGTGGGTTTGAATTGATGTTAAATACTTTGGGACGTTACAAATATAGAGTGCAGCATCATTTCGGCAATCTTCACTGTTCTGTGAAATGTAGCAAGTTGCTTGCTGACAAAAAGAACCCCCACTTTTGTGCAGAGGTCAACAAGAAGATTTTTTACATTATAGAGCATTTGTTTTGAGAAGGAGTGTAAGCTTTCAGCCAATCGTACAGTTTATTTTGTAATATTCTCTCAAGAGCTAGACCCAATGTAAGAAACTGTGGTGCTATCATAATAGAGAATAAGTGCACATCCTGCCTTGACAAAGTCACATAAGAATCAAATAGAACACTGTATATGTGAAAGTATGTGTATATTTTAGGCAAAACAGCTTAATGTAGATAAACAGGAGGACAGTCCATCATTTGTGTGATGCAGCCACTGTACACACAAAAGTACACAGGGCACCCAATGCATAAAATGGCTTTTCTGAAATATCCTTGTAGTTTTCTGCAGATATTTTTTCCAGAATCTGCATTAGCGTTATCTTCACAAAATACATGTCTTTACCATAAGAGTATATTTCTCAAATACTTTTGTTTGCAAATCTGCTTTTCTCTAGACAGAGTAAAAAAATTCAATTATTTTAGTGCATTAATGTTTTAACAAAGACTTGGATGCATCTATAGTACACTTACAATAACCAATGAACAAAATCTCTAAATCTCTGTACACTTTTACTTCTGAAATGGTAGCTAAAATATTGCAATAAATGACCTCCAGTTTGGCACATTTAGAAACAAATTAGGGATCACAGACTTTCTGGATTAATCCAACAGTAAAGCTCTGTAAATTTTATTCTGCCCAAGTTCTGCCATGGCACACTTTCTCTTTTGAGAGTTTTTATGTTTATGGATCACAGTATGCTTGCTGGGATAGACTTCAGCTTCCCTGTGACCCTGTTCTAGATAAACAGATCTGGAAGAAGGATGGATCTATGGACAGTAAAAAAATGTGTCTGGCATATTGTTATTCTCAAAATCAGATAATTCTTAGAAATGTAAATTGCTTTTGAGGCTCTTCGTTAACACTGGAATCACTGAAGCCTATGAAAAAACTCGTAATTCCAGCCCACCTTAAATTCCTTTGCACCACTCCATCAGCATCTTTTGTTTTATAAATGTGTCGATCAGCACAAGCAGCCTGCTGTCCCATCCCCCCACCGATGCAGTTCAAGTCACAGAGAAGATTCTCAGAGCTAAAGTCTGCTTATCTGGTTGTGAGGTGCCCACAATTCTAGAGGGTAAATAATATATCATCATTTGGAATACATACATTTCATGTGTGTTCCCTGTTTACAACAATCTGTGTAAATGTAGGATGAAATGCGAGACGAATTGTTCAACACATAACTAAAAATGAAACGTTTTTCCTATTTTAGTAATACTGTAACTAACAAAATGTAGACATGAAGTGTGTAATATGTGAAGACTGAAGTCCAAATGCCAAATAAACACTTTCACAAAAGGTACAAATATAACAGAACAAGTGCGCTTTTATTCAAGAGTATAACCAAAGAAATAGAATTCAGATTAGGGTACAGAGGCAGCTGATAGGTACTGGCAGGCCAAGCGGAATGCGGCTTCGGTGGTTGCTGAGGCAAAAACTCGGGCATGGGAGGAGTTTGGGGAGGCCATGGAGAACGACTTTCGGACGGCTTCGAGGAGATTCTGGTCCACTGTCCAGCGTCTCAGGAGGGGGAAGCAGTGCAGTGTCAACACTGTGTATGGTGGGGATGGTGCGCTGCTGACCTCGACTCGGGACGTTGTGGGTCGGTGGGGGGAGTACTTCGAAGACCTCCTCAATCCCACTAACATGCCTTCCAATGAGGAAGCAGAGCCTGGGGACTCGGAGGTGAGCTACCCCATCTCTGGGACTGAGGTCACCGAGGTGGTCAAAAAACTCCTTTGTGGCAGGGCCCCGGGGGTGGATGAGATACGCCCGGAGTTCCTCAAGGCTGTGGATGTTGTAGGGCTGTCTTGGTTGACACGTCTCTGCAACATCGCATGGACATCAGGGACAGTGCCTCTGGATTGGCAGACTGGGGTGGTGGTCCCCCTCTTTAAGAAGGGGGACCGGAGGGTGTGTTCCAACTACAGAGGGATCACACTCCTCAGCCTCCCTGGAAAAGTCTATTCGGGGGTTCTGGAGAGGAGGGTCCGTCGGATAGTCAAACCTCGGATTCAGGAGGAACAGTGTGGTTTTCGTCCTGGTCGTGGAACAGTGGACCAGCTCTACACCCTTAGCAGGGTCCTGGAGGGTGCATGGGAGTTCGCCCAACCAGTCTACATGTGTTTTGTGGACTTGGAAAAGGTGTTCGACCGTGCCCCTCGGGGAATCCTGTGGGGGGTGCTCCAAGAGTATGGGGTACCGGACCCCCTGATAAGAGCTGTTCGGTCCCTGTACGATCGGTGTCAGAGCTTGGTCCACATTGCCGGCAGTAAGTCGAACCCGTTTCCAGTGAGAGTTGGACTCCGCCAGGGCTGCCCTTTGTCACCGATTCCGAACTTTTATGGACAGAATTTCTAGGCGCAGCCAGGGTGTTGAGGGGGTCCAGCTTGGTGGACTCAGGATTGGGTCACTGCTTTTTGCAGATGATGTTGTCCTGTTTGCTTCATCAGGCCGTGATCTTCAGCTCTCTCTGGATCAGTTCACAGCTGAGTGTGAAGCGGCTGGGATGGGAATCAGCACCTCCAAATCCGAGGACCATGGTCCTCAGCCGGAAAAAGGGTGGAGTGCCCTCTCAGGGTTGGGAGCGAGATCCTGCCCCAAGTGGAGGAGTTCAAGTATCTCGGGGTCTTGTTCACGAGTGAGGGGAAGAATGGAGCGTGAGATCAACAGGCGGATCAGTGCGGCGTCCGCATTGATGCGGGCTCTGCATTGGTCTGTCGTGGTGAAAAAGGAGCTGAGCCATAAGGCAAAGCTCTCAATTTACCAGTCGATCTATGTTCCTACCCTCACCTATGGTCATGAGCTATGGGTAGTGACCGAAAGAACGAGATCGCGAATACAAGCGGCTGAAATGAATTTTCTCCGCAGGGTGTCTGGGCTCTCCCTTAAAGATAGGGTGAGAAGCTCAATCATCCGGGAGGGGCTCAGAGTAGAGACGCTGCCTCCTCCGCATCGAGAGGAGTCAGATGAGGTGGCTCTGGCATCTGATCAGGATGCCTCCTGGACGCCTCCCTGGTGAGGTGTTCCGGGCACGTCCGACCGGGAAGAGGCCCCAGGGAAGACCCAGGACACGCTGGAGGGACAAAGTCTCCCGGCTGGCCTGGGAACGCCTTGGGATTCCCCCGGAAGAGCTAGAAGAAGTGGCCGGGAAGAGGGAAGTCTGGGCATCTCTGCTCAAGCTACTGCCCCCGCGACCCAACCTCGGATAAGCGGAAGAGGATGGATGGATGGATGGATGGATTAGGGTACAATACTGACATGGCCGCTTGGGTGGTTCAGCGGTAAGAACTGCTGACTCATAATCAAGACGTTCCTGGTTCGATCTTGGGTGCATCCATTTTGAGTAGTGAGCTGCTCTTATTCTTACCATTATAGAATAACAACATACATTTGATTTGAGTCTGTAACAGCTGGTATAAATCTATGGTACTTGTAAAAGTTAGGTGCTTTTTTTTTTATTCAGTTTTATTCTCTCAGTCACATTCGCATTCACGCTCCCCACGATCTGACACTGCTGTTTTTAAATAAAGTCATGCTATAACAGAGGTGAACCCAGATAAGGGTTCTACATGAGAGAAAGAGTTAACAGAAGCCCTCCCCACAAGAAATGTCCACTCAGACATAAGAACAATGCAGCTGAATCTGGTGTAAAGGCGAAAGATGGCACCGTTTGGATACAGTAACAGGTTGGGTGTCATCCTGCCAGTCAGTTTGCCCCACACGTGCAGGGCTTACAGAGCTTGCCAAGGTATCGTGCAAAGTCCTGTTTGTGATGTTTTGTGATGGTCTTTATATAAAAAACATTTATATGTTACTTATATAAAAGCCAGATCGAATGTTATTTACCTTGATTTATTTACAGCGTAAAGTCACAAGTAGGCCGCAGAGCTTCCTCTGTTTGATTGACACAGGCATGCTCACAAAATACATGTGTGCTGAAGTGACTTTAGCTGCAGGTGGAAGCTCCTGTCGTACTCTATGCAACTTCTGTTACGGTTCTGCCATTGTCCAGAAACGGCTCCATAAGCTTTATGACCTTAGTCTCGGAAGGTCTTTCTCCTGTGGGACCACTTGGATCTTTTCCTAAATAAGTACTACTTTTCTAATAAAGTTCATGTACATGCCACTCCAGTACATGTGCAATACAACTCCTTATTTACAATTCCTCTACAATTTCAGGCACCTCACAACCAGATAAACAGCCTTTAGCTCTGATAAACTTCTCTGCGACTTGAGCTGTGTCAGTGGATTTGTGGGAGGGTTTGGGTGGAGGGATGGGATAATGGGATGGCAGGCTGCTTGCTGCTTGTGCTGATCGACACATTTAAAAAACAAAAAACGCTGATGGTGAGGTGCGAAGGAATTTAAGGTGGGTCGGGATTATTTTTTCATAGGCTTCAGGGATTCTAGTGTTTAAATGACAATAAATGCTTAGACATACTGTTGTATTTTAGCTAATAGTTGATCTGTAAACATAATTTTTATTAATTTTTTATATCCAAAAATATGCCTTGTCAATTAAAAAAATGAACTTAATAATGTTATAGGAAGATACATTGAATACAGTCTGTAATAACAGTAAGAGTGTTCAGCAATTTGAAAGAAAATAGTGAGAAGAGATGGAAAGCTCCAGCGGTTGTAATTATAAAGTGCAAATTCAAAGGAAGTCATATAAAGTGGGTCACCTTGATCAAAAGAAACAATCTATGTTTATTAGTTCAGTTTAGTATTAAGTCTTTTTGAGCACCTGTATTTTCCTGATTATTTGTTTTGAGAAAAAGGGCCATAGAAAGCTATAAGATGGAGGGAGAGATCATGAGAATTCTGGGTGAAGAGAGTGACATATCAGCAATTCCCAATTTACAGCATAAGTTAAACTGAAGAAGACATCTACCTAGATTTCACTTTTTAAATTCTGGCTGACAACAGTTCTTTGGCAATAGCTGCTAAAGAAAACAAGGACTTGAGGACTCTGCAGTAAGACTAATGTTCAGTTGTCTTGCTTTGGTTGCTCTTGCTGGAAATTGTAAGTGACCAACACTAAAAACATTAAAATAAAGCAAACAAAGAGTGCTTCTTTATGTGGTTTTAAAGTTTGTTGCATTTCTCTTTGCCGAGGATAGCACATGATGCAACTTTGTTGGTGACACTTTTCAAAGAACCTGTCATGATCTCGGAATTTCCTCCAAACAAAATCCCAACATGAAGCCTCCAAAGTAGAAGGGGAGCAGGCCCTAAATATGATTAACTTGTTAATATACTTTACATTTTCAAATATTATTACATAAAGCCCTGCAATAGGAATCGTCACTGTCAACCTTTGGTTATATAACAGAAAGAGCAAGTGAAGAATCTTTACAAAATAAATTATTTATTTTACCAAAATGCTCTGTAGCACAAATACTCCAAGGTGCACAAAAGGCAAAGAAGGGGTTTCCTTTAAAAAATAGGAAATCCAGTGGCAGACAGGTCCCAAATATACAAATCCAGAGTGAGGACAAAAAACACAGCAAACAGGTCAAAATCCAGTAAATCATCAAAAGCTAAGCAATAACAAAAGAGAACTCACCAACACCTAGAACATTCAATGTTCTACAAGGAACTGTGTGTACTCTCTGCCTTAATAGGGCTGAGGACAGCCTCTTGATAAAGATGGACAGATGGCCCCGCTTCTTGCGGGACCACCCACAAAATACAAGGAATGTGTTAGAACAAGCAGGGACACCAAGAATCTAACTAATACAAAAAATTAATTAAAATCACATAACATTATCATAAACAAATGAATCAAACATAAAAATTTATAAAAAAGAATTTGAACACAAGCCAAGGGAGAAACCCTGGATGAAACATAAAAAAAGAATCTAGTTTCCCAGGGAACTAGCACTTTCACATACTGATGAATTATGTTACATAGGCTAAAGCAACCTATCTCACAAACAAGGACATTGACTTTAAACTAATGTTGTTTCCAGCTTGCAAGCTTCATTCACAAAATATGAAATCTATTTTTTCTGATCCTTTCTGCTTTGAATAGGACTGAAGTGACTGATTATTACATGTAATAGACTGTTGTAACCTGTGAGGTGCTCTGTGTGCAGTTCCTTTTAGTCAGACTTAGATCTAGCTGCTGACTTGTGATGGAGCTTCTTGTGCAACAGCAATGCCTCTGCTAGTTTCACTGAGCAAAGGCCACTGGTTACATTAACTCCTCTCTGAGAAAATCCCAGGCTTTGGCACCATTAATCCATATTGAGGAATTCCGCTAGGGGACAGTTCCCCTTCCAGTGGTCATGAGATGACACAGCAGAGTCACAAAAATGGGTTGCTGAAATTACAAGCTATAAGTTGTACTTCTGAGCTAAATAAATACAGGGGTAGATCCATTTAGTGATTGAATGGGCAGAAGATTTGTGAGGGAGTTTCTTGTGCAACAGCAAACACAGAAATGTAAATAAATATTCACTCAGTCAAGGGTGCACTGTACGATGAATAAATAAAACAACACTCAACACATTTACAATTTCAATCCAAGGACGCAAAATGTAATTCTTCAGACCAATATGTTCCCAAACATTTACATTTCAGTTTTTTTTTAATATATAAAATGCTAAATCGTATTGTACTAAATAATGGATGTGACTTACAAGAATGTTGACTGTTTCAGGGCAGGGAGATTTACAAGTTCATGCATCCTTTAAATCAGTGTTTCTCATCCCCAGGATCACAGCCCTCTGTTGGGTTGTGGGGTGCAGCCAGAGGATTGCAGGTTGCTATTGTTTACAATGGTTGTGGCAGGTTGCAAGTGGGTTGCAGTGGGTCAGCATGGACAATCACACTAGATCATCCCCACTCTAGCAAACATACTCACAAGAAGGGATCCTATACAGCTCTGGCGATTATGTTCGATTCACTAAGAGAGACTCCGTCATGAAAAGGCTTAGAAACGGTGCTTTAAATTGTATCATGGAAAATTCAATTGGTTGCTTGAAAGGTCTGTACTCCTTAAGGCAGACCTATTAAGTTCTGCCTGATGTACATGCGCACACACGAGCAAATATATGCTGGAACACAGTGGGGTTGAAGGACCTGCCCATGCAACCCATAACTAGGCTAGTACTGCCAGGCACAAAGAAAATTTCTCAAACTCCTAAAAAGAATATTATACTAGATTAATTATATTATAAATTGTACAAGATTATACTAAATTATGACGATGGGGTTGCTAATAAACATTTTAACAATTTGTAAAATTATTGAGATACGTTTAGTATTTATTTCATTTTTGCAAATGACTCTAAACTAGATGAAACAGCAGATGCTTTGTGTAAGGGGAAACAGAAAAAAAGTGCATGGCAGTCCACATCCTGGCAGAGGTACCCTTTCCCAGCTGGGATACCATACAGGCAGGTGATTGGCTGGGGGGAAGCTGTAAAGGTGCTTCTCAACACTTACTGTATGTCACTCTAACACTGATGGCCAGACTAACTATTCAACATTTTCAAAAGTAAGCCACCTGAAATTAGACAGAGGGTGTTGCGATGGGGAGTCACAGACATGAAGAAATGGTTGCAAAACCTTCAAAAATTTTGAAAATACTGTAAATGTCCCAAAAATATACAAAAATTCCTTACAAGGAAGATGGTAACTATAAACGTGTGGTTTGTTGAGACAACTCAAAACAAAGCATCTTCATAAATTGAGTATTTACTTACAAAAAGCAAAAAGAAGTACAAAAAATAGAAAAATAGAAAGGGTTGTCAAAAAGGTACCTCTAGTCATCCCAATGCAAAATACATAAGCAAAATTCAATAAGAGAAGTAAAAAACCTTGAACCAGAAAAATATCAAAAGAAAAGAGACATTATTTCTGCAATGTGTTATGATGTTAAGTGCTTTTGCCACAAATTCTTCTGAAAGTATAATTTGGGACGATGATTTTGTTTTTTGAGTGTCATTTGATGTTTTGATATTATAATTAAAATATTATTTATTTATTTGCTTTCTCTTGTGATATAATTTTGCTTTCTTCATGGGGCACTTTCTATGATGGTTACTAATAGTTACTAACTCAAATGTTAGAGGTCACAAATGAAGTGATTTTAGGGGTCATGGATTATAGAGATCTCTCTCTGTGGTTGATTCTTTGTCTGATTTTATAGATTCCTTAAAGGAATATCAAATTTGGTTATGATTCTTATTTGCTTAAGCTTAAGAATGTTCATACCCATTTCTAATTTTTTTGAGTTATGCTCCATGTTTCCAATTTCTCAACAGATTCCCCTTTTGATCTTCTGGTTTTCTGACTCTGGCTTTGATACTTAACTCTTATTTATTTCCCAGCCCTTTCATTCTTTCTGGAACAACACAATCAACTTTGATTCATTCTCTCTGACCTCAAGATAAAGGCAAAGAGAGTACTCTGTAACAGTGATGTAAGGGTGTGGCCCAACACCTGATGTTCCAAGAACAAAACAAAGTGAATGGCAGAATATTTACAGACTGCATTGTCTATAAAAGAAATCTGCAAATTTGCAAATCAAAGGTCAAGACCAGAAAAGAAAATGAGATAGAGAGATATCAGAGCCGAATAGCAAATCATAAAATTAAAGTCAAAAGGAAGAGCAAAATTCTAGACCAGTAACCAAAAATCAAAAGGTTCAAATGCAAAATGGCCATAAAGACCCTTCAACAACTACCCCAAATGTCATGATAATAGATGCCACATCTCCAGCAAACAGGACCGGCATCATAATGACTGAAACTACAGAACGACTGCCCCTATTTTGCCCCCACACCATAATGTCATCCGAAAAGACATTAAATAAAAGTCGATTACAAAATGAAGGCTCCAATCAAGAGAAAAAACATATAATTAAATTATTTCAGTGTATAAATCTTAGAAACAGTACCAAGATGTTGTTTATATCCTGAGAAAAGCCTGGAAAATTTTTTTAAAAGAAACTGTTTATGACAGACATAGTATACAAAAGCAAACTTAAAAGAAATTACATAAGACATGAAAAACAAAAATTCAAAAACAATTATAAAACAGAAAATACACGACATAGAGAATAACCTAGAGCTGAAACATAAGAGAGGGCCTGTGAAATTCATCTTGGACAAGGGGAGTGCCAATTTCCTGCCTTTACAACAGTAAATCAGAGACCCTTGTTCTAACAATGAACCACAGTTCTTTGTCATCTACAACTCCTTGAATATAAGAAGATGAGTTAGAAATAAAACTCAGGATAAATGTAGCCCTCTTCTTGAGAGTCTAAGTGTCTCTCCATCATCTGAGTAAAAGAGATTTGTACCTGAGAGTATAAGTAAAACAAACTTTTCTCACAAACTGTGCAACTGCAGAATATAGAGCCAACTGCATTTCATATCACTAATCATTAAACCAATCTATATTTGTTCTACATACTGTAGAACCGTTAACATCCGAGGGTACATTATCAGGCTAGCAAGGTTATAATACAGTACCAGATATAACAATTGAGCAGCACAATAACAAATAGTTATAAAAAAATTAAGATATACATAGCTAGCAGTCAATAACCCTGAGGTAATGACCAACGGGCATATTTAAATTAATTTTTTGGTGGCACAAAAAAGGATACTAAATCACATGAAATTGGGCAGCAACAGACAGATCAAAACAAAGAAAACTGCATGATAATCTAACAGGCTTTAATGCTAGCCTCAAAAGGAAAATAAACTGCAGCCCTACACAGAGCTTTCAAGAGTTTACTTCACCCCCTGTCTCTGACCTAATTGAATGCACATATTACAGTGCTCAGAATAAAACAAAGAAAATGGTATAAAGAGTTTTAAAGGAAAAAATAAATACATAGAAGCAGAAAAACATAAAGCACTCACAATACAAAGAAATGAATATGCAGATGCCTTGGGATAACTAAGGATAAAAAAGGAAAAATAATGATGTCTGTCTTTTGCAAAATGAACAGAAATACTAGCAAACTTACCACTGGACAGTTCTTCTTTCAGAGTATGGAAAATGGCCACTGACACTACATAGCTATGTTCATGTCACAACTTAGAATGACCATTTGACCATGTATGCATTTGCATTCTCACTTTGTTTATTAGAAACTTGAGTGTTATTCACTTAATAAACACTCTACATGTTGGTCTCTCCTTTTAATTATTTTGTTTTCAAGGAAGCCTCTCATAGATGGTGGGGTCTCTCACTATTTGGGCGCAAAGGCATAAAATGGGGAAAGAAAGCTCAAAAATATCTATTCAACATTATATAGCAGTAAGCAACAAGTCTGATGGCATGCTTAATGCAGGCCTCAAAATGGCTACAAAAGGAGCAATTTCTTCTAAACGTATTTGGTGGAATCAGTGCAATATGTAGTGGGAGGGTATCATGAAGAGGAATCTCATAACATTTGTAGTAGTTTTCAGTGCTTCAAAAACAATTGACAACTCTCTCCAAATCCCCAGAAAACACACTAAACAGGAGCTAGGAAAGAGAATTCAAAAGAAGGGAGAAAGAGGACATGCACAGCTAGCAACAAAGAAGGAGCGTATCATAATACATTTCTTTGCTTGTCAGCATTATGAGCACCAGCACATCAAAATTCAGACCTAATTAATGGACTACCAGATAATAATCCAATGATAGCAATTCAAGGTAAGGCAAAAGAAGGACCGACAAGCTCATAAGCAAGCAGCATCAACTTTAGAGAACACATTGTAAACCCAACTGGGAGATGGGTAATCAGAAGACATGTACCAACTGGAAAATATTTTGATCTGACAGTGGAATGCACTGCTGCTGATCTATATATATTTACTATACTATGCAAAGATATATAATATGTATGTTGGAAATGAAAGTATATTACTTTATAAGCTGCGGTGGGCTGGCGCCCTGCCTAGGGTTTGTTTCCTGCCTTGCGCCTTGTGTTGGCTGGGATTGGCTCCAGCAGACCCCCGTGACCCTGTGTTAGGATATAGCAGGCTGCATAATGGACGGATGGATTACTTTATAAGCAGCTTATTCACGATATATGAGTGCACAGACCACAGTGACACAATAAATATTATCAGTCTTCACTGCTGCCTACACAAATAAGAGTTTCTACATAAAATTAAGGAAAGTCCTAAACCATGTCTGATTGATTTTTGTAGTTAGAACAAATGCTGGAATGTTTCCTTTCCTCCAACCAAACACTGATGAGACTGATGAGCAGACCAATGACAGTATTTCCCCCTGGGATTGAATATTTGCTATTAACTTTAAGTCATTCATTTGCCAAACTTTCTTTTTGTTGCAGAGAGTCATGTCTAACACAGTATTTTGAGGCACAAAGCAGAAATCAACTCAGGGTTGAACCCGCTTAATTATAGGATACAACTATGCACACCTCCTAATTTCTTTAATAAAGATATGTCTATGGTCACATAAAATTAGTCATGAGCAATGCTAAAAAGACACACATAATTATATCACGTATGACCTCAACAGTTAGTATTTACAAATTCTTCAACAATGTGACTTGATCTGATTCTATAGGAGCAATACTACTAAATTCAGCCACATTATTGAACTTACAGTAGTTCGTGGCATCTGCCCTTCTTAGACGTTTAATTGGAAGGGGACTGTTAATAACACACTAATCTGTGTATGATATTAAAATAAAGTGTGCCTGAAAGCAAAGTAACTCTTCAGGCCAAGTCCCAAAGGATTAGAATTACTAAAATTCTCTGGTAATAATTGCAATCCAAGATGCTTTGCAGAAATACAAGTCCTGGGTGGATAATATTTTGACACAGAGGTGAGGGGGTGAATATTGTAACTTTCAGTTTACTAGTGTTTCAGCTAGAAAAATTTAAATGCTGTGTAACAGCAATAATGAACACTATTGCTAACTCAGCATCAGTAAGATTCCCTTCACATGCATACTTATCTGAAAAAATGAAAGCTGATTTGTAAATGCTTTGTTTAAACTCACTGAAAACCACCTTGAATGGCTGAATGTTATTCAAAAATAACCAGGTCACTCAGTCAGATTACAAATACTATACTTTAAGAATTATACTCCCTGCTTCATAAGATACATTTTTTCTTAGAAAGGCTTCAAATAAATCAACACTGTGCAAATATTCAATTTCAAAATCTCTCGAAAAAAAAAATCATTCAACTGAGTCTATTGAAAAACCATGTTGCTTTCAAAATGACAACTGAGATACAATTTTGTGCATAGGCAGGTTAAGTGACTCGTTCAAGGTCACACAGTGAATCAGTGGCAAGGTCTGAGCCTGGAATTTCATGGCTTGTAAATTATATTTGTGAGCAGCATTCATTGTTGTCTGCCCACATTAATTACGAACATCTTCTATATGTTAATTTGTATCAAAAATTTGTTGTGTGTATCCATAATTTCTTTTTCCTGAGTACCTGTTAGTTTACTAAAAACTACGAACTACATAATCACAGTGAAAAGCACAGATGACTCAAACTTCTGTGTTCTCCTTTTACAACTGTACTTCCAAACAGAATTGTTAACAGATCACTCTTACTATTGTGCAAAGGAGAGCTGAAGATCGAAACAAACTGCAAAGCTGAACAGGTTTCAGATGTAATACACTCACTCAAATCTCAGATGGGCATGTCCTCTAAAAGGGCAGTATATCCCCAGATCAAAAATGCTACATTTCCTGGGAAATGTAGCATATGCAGAAGTCTCTGTTGGAACAAAGGTAACTTGGAAGTGCTGCTTGGGATGGTGGAGAAGCACTGCAGATACTTCAGAGGATAGCCCAATAAAGGCTTCCACATTCTTAGTTATGTGAAGCAGGAGATGACAAAAGAGCATAGGCATGGGCTTGCCTATTGAGGAGTTCAATTAATTGTGTAAAAGAAAGGATGGGAGGTAGGAACAACAACAACAACAACAACATTTATTTATATAGCACATTTTCATACAAAAAGTAGCTCAAAGTGCTTTACATAATGAAGAAAAGAAAAATAAAAGACAAAATAAGAAATTAAAATAAGACAACATTAGTTAACATAGAAAAGGAGAAAGGTCCGATGGCCAGGGTGGACAGAAAAAACAAAAAAAAACTCCAGAAAGCTGGAGAAAAAAATAAAATCTGTAGGGTTTCCAGGCCACGAGACCGCCCAGTCCCCTCTGGGCATTCTACCTAACATAAATTAAATAGTCCTCTTTGTAGTTAGGGTTCTCACGGAGTCACTTGATGCTGATGGTCATACAGACTTCTGGCTTTTAATCCATCCATCATTTTTGGAACATCATGGTACTTAGAGTAGCAAAAGGACATCGGAAAAGGAAACAGAAGAGAGAGTAGGGGTTAGTACAGAGTTAGTTAGTCCAGTTAGTACAGGGGTTCCTGTACAGTTAGTACAGGAATGGACCACTTAATTCCGTGGACTGGTAGTTAGCAGCCTAAATTTATAAAGGTCTGGATAATTTGCATTTATTAGTTTTAATAACCTATTATTGGATTTCATTTACTTCTTCTCTTTACTCTCCCTTGTATATCTTTATTGTTCAATAAATTACCCTTCCTAAACCTGAATGGAGCTATATTGATATATTTCTGGGCAGGGAATCTACTCCAGACTGTCCCACTCTGTCATAATTAATTAATAAATATAAAAAGTGAAAATAGAGGTTTAAAATAAAAATTGGTTCTTGATTTAGCTTATTAATACAATCAAACTGTAAAGCAGTGGAGTGAATTTGACAAATACAAAGAATCGGGAAACATAAAGGGATCTGTAATGTGATGAAAGTCTAATAATAACAATGTTTTTATGCAGTGATTTGAATATGTACAGTATTCTATTGGGTAAAAAGTCTCCTCCCTAATTCAGGCGACATGCAGATTAAATCGTTTGTGTCTTTTTGGGCCTAGTATGTGTGACATGCCTTGGTTAGGTCCTCTCTTGTGCATGATGCTGTTCAATATACTACTTGAAATTTGTTATTTGAATATTTGAATAAATGAATAGATTTTTTTTACGTTATATGGTTATTAATAGAGGTAAATGTAGTATATGTTTGACCACTTAACAGCACTATATATAATTTTCATAGCAGGCATGTTTATGGTTGTTATCGTTATTCATCCTAACATTTTAATGTTTCAATGACACCATTAACTAGGTTATTTTATGACATACTGTACGTTAGAATTTCTTGGTTTCTTTTCAAGGGAGCTTTTAAAGAGTGACACATTTACTTAATTCTTAACAATTCAAGAACGTTTAGCAAAGGTAGTATACAACTTCAGTGACATATGTGAATTGAAATCTTAGTTTTGCTGAAAATTAACTAAAATGTCTTATTCACAAGTGGAGATGACATTGAAGTGGCTATTTCTCTTCACAATTATATTGTCATTTGCACCTGTTCCTTAATTGTCACTATCTACATTCTCTGTTTACTGCCTTATCAGAAACATTTAATTAACTGTCCTTTTTTAGTTTTATTATGTTATTAATTTTCATACACATGAACCTGGTCTTTCATTTTCTTCTATTTAATCCAGTTTTTCCTAAACAGATGCCGTTTTCCTAAATAGCGATAAATAGTAAATCAAAAACAAACATAAAGGAAAATGAATAATAAAGAAAAGAAGCTACTTCCATGTCATTCCCACCTGTGTGACAATTAACATATGACTGTATAAATAACCAAGACAATTAAAAATATGAAAGTAAACCTGCAAGATCAGCAGTACTATATGTTGCTATACAATTTAAATTCTTATCAAAGAAGTAAACCCTGCCTGAAATGGAACTGGAACATGAAACAAATGTACATACTTTCTCAAACCCACTTAATCCATTTAAGAGTTGTCACGGCTGCAGCATATCCCAGCAGCATTAGACGCAAAACAAGAACAAACCCTGGATAGGGTGCCAGTCCATGGTAGGAACCACTCTTAACACATGTATTCACACACTCACAGCTGGGCCAATATAAAGGTGACATTGAACTGTACCCCAGCACATCTTGAGGATGTGGGAGTAAAACCAGTGTACCCACAGAAATATGGAAAGAACACAAAAGGTCCACAAAAATGACATGTTTAATATGGCAGCCCAATAAAGAACAGTTAATCATTGATTCAGTGGGCCTCCATTGAAGTGAAGTGTCTGACAGAAAACAGTTTGTGAGGCTCGAGAACCATGACCTTGATATAGATGTGAGCAACACAGTAGCACCAAAAGAAAGAGTCTGGTTTCCTTTCTCTTCTACCTATACACCTTGGACTATACATTGTCACAATAACGAGTCACAGACATTGTAAAGGTTTGGGGCAGCCACCCGTATATTGTTTCCTGGCTGCAAAACTGATTTAAATTTGAACAGAGATGTTCATAGAGCAGAGTCCAAAACAGAATTGCTTTATATTGAGGCAAGATGGCGGTTTTAAAGAGCAGTAGGGGAAATGACATCATTGGCGCAGAAACTGTAAGTGGTGTCATCATGACCGGAAGTGACTTCTTCAGTGGCGCCGGAAACGGAAGAGCCGTCTTCGGGACTGGAAGTGATGTCATCAGTGGTGCCGGAACCATGTGGGATTTCCCGTGGATGGTCTGCAAGGGACTGAGAGAGACAGTTAGCACACTCCGCCGCCCCCTGGTCTGGTGTAGAATTACTATCATTTAGGTCCTTCAACTGTTTCCCAAATGCACGTGTGTGACAACATATAATACCAGGTCATCTCACTTGTAGAAATTCTCAAATGATTCTACAGTAATAAGGTGTTTTGACAAGGGGGGTGAGACAGGGCATAGGTATCAGGTGGAGAAGTTCTTTTTTTGGTACAGAAAGAATTGTCTGAAGATTAACATCAGTAAAATCATGGAACTGGTTATTACTTTCATTAAACCAAATGGCTTCTGCCCCTGGTCACTATTCAGGAAATCAATAGGGAAGTGGTGTACAGCTATAAGTACTTAATGAAAGGTACATCAATAACAGTCTCAACTGGACACGTAACACAGAGGACCTAAATAAGAAAGGGCAGAGCAGACTCTTTTCTTAGTATGAGACTGCTCCTTTAATATGCGTAGTGGCTTTCTTGACATCCTAACCTTAACCCTAACTCTGTGATGCCACTGGAATTTTCTACAATGTGGTGGCATGGGTCTCTAAAAACAACACAGGAATAACAGGAATGGCAAAAGAAGGTCAAGATATCCGTAATGACCAATATCTTAACAGTTAAGGGACTGATGATTATGGTGATGATGATGATGAGCATGTTGGGCAGGTAACATCACTTTAAAACAGGTCCACCAAATCAACAAGCTGATTAAGAAAGTAGGCTCAGTTATGGGATGCACTCTCGATCCACTCGAGGTAGCAGCAAAGAAGAGAATGAAAATAAAACTAATAGCCATTATGAAGAATGCTGCACTTCCTCTTCCTAACAGAATATTTAATATTGGTGCCTTGTACTTCAAACGATTTTAAGTTTGAATGTTCCAGAGTTCAAATGCTAAATTCGAGAAAAATATGATCTGCAGTTCGAACGATGTTTCTGTCTTCGAAATGTGCACACAGTGAAAAAATGCAACAACAGATAATGAGAATAAATGTTATCTGTTGTGTACAGTCTTAGTGTTAGTACAGCAGATGTTGTTGACAGGCATGATCCAGCCCCCCTCTTCTTTTTCCGGAATCTCTGGTACTGTTTGGCCTGCTAACTTGATAGCTCGGAATGAGTTAATGAAACCAGGTCTCTATAATTAGCAGAATGCAACTATCTTTAACAATCTTATTCACCACAACCTGTAGCTTCAGTTCGTCCATCTTATTTGTGAAGGATCTTGCGTTGGCGAGAAAAATACTAGGAAGAGGCAAGGTGTGCAGCCACCTCTGCAGCCTAGCTGACATGCCAGCACTGCAACCCCAATTCTGCCTAGTGTTCCTGTCTCCTACCTGTGGGGATGGTAATCCACGAGGGGCCCGAATGTCTGGCTACCTAGTAAGCATTCGTCCATCGGCCTTTTTTCTGTTTTACAGTGACACGGCAACAGTCAGCAGATTGTCAGTGGACCGAGAGTGGGGGAATGGCAGCAAGCCAACAGCGTTTTCAGCCGGTGGCCCACTGTTGGCTTGCTGGCAGTTGGCCTCACAGTAGTTAGTGGCCCATCAACGGCTCATAAGTGCTATAATGCTATTGCTAAAATTCCAGTGGGTTAACATCGGTCATCTGGTGAGTAGCCAACAACTATTACAGCTGATGGCCCTGTGTCCACTGGTAGCATTTATTAATTGCAAGGTCAACTGACAAAATATATTCACAGGGTTGTCGTGGAAGTGAAGAAAGTCAGCTTTAACAGTCACTCACTGTATTGTCCTCTTTTTTGGTGATCATGCCAGCTGTAGACGTTATTTACCCAGCAGAATGTCATTATGACGAACAGCGACACATACACACAAACATAAAGCTCTATAAGGAAGAGCACTAAGCCACTGCATTTATGCATGATATGCCAAACATTTAATTTTATTATGCAGTATTTACATATTTTGTTCAGTTTTCATACTTTATTTTATTATTAGGGCATTTAATTGTGTTATTTTTACCTTAAATTATGTGTATTTGCTGTTTAAGTTTATCGGAATGAGTATTGTTTAGAGACTGGGAAAGGATTAATTCACTTTCCATTATTTATAATGGGGAAAATTGAGTTTGAACAGCCTCCTGAAACGAGGCACCACTGTATTCTGTACTATTTTTAAAAAATAATGAAAAATTTGTGGAATTAGTGAAAATGACAGTAGTTAGTGGTTTATATATACAGTAGACCCCAGTGAAGTCGCGGTTCAGGGTTTGCGGACTCAGTCGTTTGCGGATTTTTTCTTAGAACCTAACTATTAATTGTTAGCGGAAAGCGCAAATATCTTTCACAGTTTTTTATGGCTTTTTTTGTGGCAATACTGTGCTGTAGAGAGAATAGGAAGCAACCGCTGAGGGATGCTGAGGGTTTGGGATGGTGAAAGTAGCCAATCCAAGAGCGTTATTCATTTCTCTTTGCTGCTGATTGACTGCTGCCATATAACGTGTCTCCTGGTGAGTGGGTTTACCACCGCTGAGGGAAATACGGTTTGGGATGGTGAAAGTAGCCAATCTGCTAGCGTTATTCATTTCTCCTTGCTGATGAATGACTGCTGCTTTGTGACGCGTCTCCAGGTGAGTGGGTTTACCACTGCTGTTTGGGATGGTGAAAGTAGCCAATCTGAGAGAGCATTATTCATTTCTCCTTGCTGATAATTGACTGCTGCTTTGTGACGCGTCTCCAGGTGAGTGGGTTTACCACTATGGTTTGGGATGGTGAAAGTAGCCAATCCGAGAGCGTTATTCATTTCTTCTTGGTGATCATTGACTGCTGCTTTGTGACGCGTCTCCAGCTGAGTGTCCTTGTGTTTTCCATTTTGTTATTGTTTTGTTATTTTTAAACGCATACAATGTCATCGAACCGCTCTGCACTTTCTAAGGCTTCTGGAACTGAGTCTAAGCGCCATAAGAAGTTTAAAACACTCCAGGAGAAGGTTGATTTGCTCCGGGAACTAAAAAGTTATGCTGCAGTAGCGAGCCACTATGGCATTAATGAAAGCATCGTATGCTACATAAAGAAGAATGAAGCAGCGATCTGGAGTACCGTATCTGTAAGTTTCTGTGATAGTGCCAAAAAGGAAAAGACCGTAAGGAATAAAAATATCATCAGGATGGAACCTGCCTTGGCACTGTTGGTCATTGACTGCAGGAAGACGGTAACATCATCCGTGAGAAAGCACGGAAATTGTACCAGCAGTTCGCTACAGGAGACAATTTAGCAACTTCCTATCACAATGTTCCTGAAACCTATAAAGAAAAGCCAGCACGAAACCCCACTAGAAGAAGACCCATACAAAGATATGACTCCTCCTGAAGCGCCTGAAGAAGAGGCGCCACCCGAGGAGTTTTAAATCTACTAAAGTTTTAAAGGTACTTCAATATCATCATCAATATCATTCATCATTGGTGAGTACCCGTACATTTTACTGTATTTTAATTAAATGAAATTATTATGTATTTACTCTACTTATAACAAAGAAAATGACAGCACATACCAAAGAAAATGTGCTTGCATGAATTACAGTACGTATAGCAGTAACATCAGTATTTTACATTCTAGCACAGCGGGAGACATAGCAGTAAAGTACTGTACAGTAGACGGATTTACCTTTACATTCTGTTTTTAGGTAATGTATTATGGTAATTTTTTGGGTAATGTATTAATGTATTAAGCTGAGTTTGCAACAAAATTAAAGTGCTTTGGGGTTGAAACTAAAAAATGGCATTTAAAAGGCATTTTTTAACCACATCCAAAAGTTGCGATTTTTCACAATTTGCGGGTGCTCTAGGAATGTAACCCCCGTGAATTTTGGGGGTGTACTGTACAGTATATTGAGAAGATGTTCCATGTTCCACGTGTCTACCCAGATAGGCCACCTCAAATTAGGACCCAACTGCTGTTGTACAGTGAGTAATGCCTCAGCACCACACCTGTTCCGATCCTCAACAGGCCTGACCTCATTGGCTGTCTGGCTGTTTCAACTGTTGTGGGGATGAGTCTCCCGAAGGCTTGCCCCCCATTCACTTCATAATGCAAGCAGTAATACCATGGGTGTCAGCAGCAGTGGTACTGCCGCAGAGAGCAGAAAGGAGTCCTATCTGCCATTTTGGAGCTGCATGAAGTTTTTACGGTGGCTGGAGTGCCAATCGTGCCACCAACCCCCAAGTTTTCCCTGAAAGTTGGAGGGCTGGATGCAGTTTAATGCCATACCCAGGACCAAGTTTCTTCAGAGAATCCTTGGATACTGCTGGTTTGACTTTGTGTTGAATGAGCGTTTGCTTACTGAGTCTTGAATGAGGCACATTATCTGCATTGTGAGGGAGTGTCAGTTAAGGTACTATGGCCATGTAGTGTGATTCCCCGGGGGGGGATCCGGCTCACAGGATCATCTTTGTTGAGAAATTGAGCGGCTGGACCAAGGTAGGGGGACACCTTCATAACACTTGGCTGTGGCAGATAGATGGTCATTTCTGGAGTGTGGGACTGGACCGTGTGTCTGCTTGGGGGTTACCAACATGGATATTGAGCTGTTTTGTTGTGCAGTGGGTGTGGCAACGTGCTGTAACAGTGCATGCTCCCCAACCTGACTTGACTTGTATATTCAGACCTCTAATTTATCTTTGCACAGATAAACATATTTACAATACCAAACCTTGAAGAATGATGTCTGATGCTGTGTGGAGCTGCATGTTATTGCTCAGAGTGGATTCTTGGTTTGTGGTATATGGTACTTCTTTCATAGTGTGGTGTGATGTTTCCTTCCTCAGCTTGCTGTTAGCCTATTTGCTGTTTCCTCTACAACTTTCTGGCACAAGAGTATATGCACTGAAGTTCCTTTCCTGAAGTAATGCTGGTTCTAATACTCCTCAGAATGGGAGTTCAGTCACTGGAAGAGAGATTTACTTGGAAGAGTGGATCTTAGAGATAGTTGAGGGCAACCAGCTGCAGAAATTTTTTCTTTAGCAGTATGCTGCTGCTGGAGTATATGAATTTCCCCTTGGGATTAATAAAGTATCTATCTATCTATCTATCTATCTATCTATCTATCTATCTATCTATCTATCTATCTATCTATCTATCTATCTATCTATCTATCTATCTATCTATCTATCTATCTAAATCTATGGAGAGTAGCTTCCGGGCTAAATAAAGATTGTAATCTTTTTGCTCCACAGAGAGTGGTTGGCTTCTCGCTCCAAAGAGAAAGCTTTTAGGTCCTAAAAAACAGGTGAGCTGAATGCCTCTAGTTTTGAAAGAAGGTGTAACTTCTAGTGATTGGATTAAGGTCCTTTTCATTTACAGAACCACTGCCTGCCTAATGGTCAATCAGTTTGAAATTAGAAATCTAAAATGAATGTCCTTTTTGGAGCCATATCATCTGAATGAGTATCTGAATAGGTCTACTTTGATTTACACCTTTGTTATTAGATGAAATACAGGGCTTGTCAACACATTGGTATAGAGTTGTAGTTCAGCCAAGTGGGGGTGCATCTGGTTTTCTGCATCACTTTTAAACCTGCTCTCTTAGTAGGCCTTAGTTGTTGTCTTGTTTTAAGAGAAATGTGATCATGGCTGAATTTATAGAAGGGTTTAATTTGTACAGTGAGAGCAGAATCAATCTTATGAAGATTTGAGGGAACTACCTGCTTCTAGAAAGTCTAAAACAGAACTCAGGGCAACTTATGATGTCCAGGACTTTTGTTGGGGTTTATTACTTCTAGAGTCTTTTTAAGTAATGTGATCAGGGAATCGGGAGAATCTGCATCATTTATCATTAGCTTAGGGAAGGAAACATTTCTAGAAAGACATTTATTTCAATGGAAGATGTGGTAGAGTTGTCAGGAAACAGTTCAGGGAGGAACTCCAGATCGCTGTTACAGATTGGTGGAGTAGAATTGGTAAGAATGTATAATTTATTCTTAATCGGCCTGAATAGATGCAAATGCCTTACATCTCTACAACTCTAATGTCAAAAGCAACTGGGCGTAACATTACAAACATAATAATGGGTTTTCATGAGATGTATTACAAAATAAGCCTTTTATAAGAACAGAGAATTACATTCAGATCTTGTATTAGTAATCTATAATTCATGCTCTGAATCTATGACACCAGGGTGGGCTTCTTCCAAAGATGCAAAAGGAGATTCCAGTTCTTCTATTATTTGTTTGTGCGTGTGAGCTACAACACTTGTGTAACTATTTGTAAGATCACAGATAGCTGCCTTTATAGCCAACCACACAAAATCTGGGTCAATAACAGATTTAGAGTTTGTATCTATAAACATTTCCCACATGGTTGAAAGCTTTGAACAGAAATCTGAGTTTTGAAGCAAAGTGCAGTTAAATCTCCAGTGAGAAGCACACATTGGGAGCAGGGGCAGGTGAAGGTGAGAAAATGCACAGCAAATCCTGCTGCAAGCATCCTTTAGAAAAAAATGAAGCCAGAAATCAGGAGAGAAAAATATAATCAATACTTAACAGAGACTAGTGATGAGGGAAAAAGAAGGATTTAGATGAAAGGCAGCTCCTAAGTTCAAATCGAAAGGCAAATTTACAAAAACATCATGCTGATTGGGGAGTGTGATGTCCAAACAGGGTGTTACTATATGGCTCTTGTTAATACAAAAAAACTAAATGCAAAAAAATAAATCTTATGGTCACATCCACATTGGTTTATGATATGCTTTTAATGATATTAAAAGCAGCACTCACCTGTAATGCCATGTTTTTCTTATGGGTGCCACTATTGTGAGATTTATTTGTGGGAGGTTACTATGTCTTTAGGCATGGTCAACCAGAAGTGCAGCATGTAACAAATTTGGTTCAAGAGTATAAAGGTTGAATTGTGCCCTTCCTGGTTGACCTTGTTTGGATTCAACCCAAATATTCAATTTATAATTTCTTGGCTGATTAGGAAGATATTCTGGTTATCAAATTCTGGCTCTGCTTTTATGACTACGATTTAACAGTTACATTTTGGTTCTGGTTATGTATGTATTTATTGGTTTAGGGATTCCTGTCCTTTCTACTTGACCATGATTTTTGTCACACTTACTGAACCTAGTCTTATTTGTCTTTTGACTTCCCAGTTATGACTCACAGCTTGTTGATTTGGTGGTGGCACAATCATGTCCGTATTCCTTTTCTAACTAAATTCTGCCTGTGCAGTCAGCACATGAGAGTTAGGACATATTAAGCAGCAGATCCATACCTAAAAAGATGTCATAGTTCAATTTTAAGATCTGTATATATAATAAAGGAAAGACTAATGAAACTGAGTCTCCCACCAGCGTCTCATAACACATAACAGAATAAAAAACATAATGTTTTGTAGCTTGTATATTGTAGTACATAAGAATAACTGTTCCTCTCTTCTTAAAGGTGGCATATGCAGATGCTGTGACAAAATACCATTTTTTAGAAGGTGTGACAATGTCTTTATTTACTAAGTTTGTTTCTTTCAAAAATGTGATCTCCACTTTTTGTGGTACAGGTACACAAGGACACTTGTCATATTGACATTTAAGCCAATGGCATGTACATTCCATGAAGCAACTTTTAATTCAGCCATTGAGTTAGACAAAGAGAAATGTGAATTAAGACACTGAAAAGAAGAAAAACTCAAGACAGGAACAGAAAATTGTCACACTGATGCATCTACCTTCTACTAGAAGACCACTCAATCAGAAGCCATGTGTCCCACAAATCTCCAAATAAAGAACAATCAAAGAGAACTTAAACAATAAGTATCCACTGACCTGCCACTCTCTGCCAGATCCAGGCAAATAAGAGTCCAACTGTGCAGAAATATCAATAATTTCAGAAACAAAATTGAAGAATAAGGGACAAATATCATCACTTGGTGCCATTAATGTAGTGGCAGACAAACAATTCATAAAACAAAACCTTCCACCTTCTCTGCATCATTGACCCTTAAATAAAAATACAAAACCGTGAAAACAAAAATTACATTTACTATTTTAATATTTTTAAAACCAATAATTCATTAAATTATTTAAATAACTAAGAACTTGGAAAAGACCTGGAATTATATTGTAATGGAAAGACCAAAGAAGGACACTTAACTTGAAGAACTTAATTTTCGGCCCCTAAATCTCCAGAAGCAAAGTGGCTCTTCCAAAACGGCTAAACTGTAGCTTCAGCTAAGTTATTGCTATCTACAAACACTACTGTTCAGGCAAAGTAAAACCTTAACCTCAACTCAGTCTTTGTCATACATTAAACTGCTACATAACTATTTGGGTGCGGCGCAACCTGCGTAATCCCATTGTTTCTTTCCCCTCTGCAGCACAAACAAGCACCTCCTTGAGTACAGTAGAAACTGCAGCCCCAGTGCAGTCCTTCGTGCGCATACTCTCAGCTGTGATCTTCCAGATCCCTGTATCCATTGACATCTCCTTTTTACCTATTCTGCATTTATATTAATTAGGGGAGCTTTATATGAGTTTCATAGGAAATACTCTATTACAATGCAAATAACTTTCAAACACCTCTTAACTATAATTTGATAAACTTTATATTACAACCTCAAACCAGTGTCTTTCAGTTTCTTTATAGCCTGATTTTTTATAAGCCATTTTACAGCGCTTTACAGGCCCTGGATAGCACATGTTGTCTTTTGATTATGTTTTTAAAAATAGGTGATGAGGACACAGGGCTTGAATAAATCCAACCACTGAAAAATTTCTATGGACCCTTTCAATTTTAAGAGTGGCACCAGTTATATGATGGTATCTGCTTTAGCCAGGGTTTGGAAAATTTGGTAATAACATCCCATAATTCATAGGTTCTAGTGCCGTCCATTATCTTCTTGGTCTGTCACCTTCAATTAAAGAGCAGTGAATTCTTTGTTCAAGGCACTTACTGCGATTTTAAGTAAATAGCAATATATAAACAGTGCACTGCTTTTATAATCTGGGACTGCTCCAATCTGATATTTGCCAATTCATCTTGCAGGTCTGCAAAATGAGGAGACCTCATGAGGAAATATTTGATCATTTTCCAGTTCCTTGATTCATTGGGATCAGTGCATATGTGTATTGAAGGCCTCCAAACAGGAATCTTGTGATGAATGTGACATCCCAGTGAATGATCTATAAGTGCTATCAACTTTCCATTTAATAATTGAAATTGCAGTAGAAGGTATGTCAAAAAGCATGGAGCACTTGGAATAGGAGCGCTCAGCGGAAATCACAGATTAGACAACAGGGACCTCATGTATAAATGGTGCATATGCACAAAAATGTTGTGTACACACAAAAATGTTGCATACTCCCGTTTCCATGCTCAAATCGCGATGTATAAAACCTAAACTTGACATAAAGCCATGCACAGTTTCCCTTTCTTTTTTAGATGCACATCCCAGATGCGGGTTTATAAATACATTGAAATTAACCGCATATTGTTTATTAGTTTAAGGCATTTGATTGTAATTAACCTGTAACAATAGAATGGTCCACAGAATGGCCAAACTATTCCAAATACCATAGCTGCTTTAGCATTGTTCATCTCAATGCACCACTCAGACTATTTATCCCACTGTATTTGAGTGTGGAATCACATCTCTACAGCAGCTGATCAGAAAGATAATTATCAGTATACAGCATCAAGCACATGCTACCTCAGCCATGTGCACATTCTATTGAACTGCTCTCATACGACAAACACTTCAGAGCCTATCCTGTAGGGACATCACGGTTAAGAAACAGTTTCATCCCAAGAACTATAAACGCACTAAATCAGTCCATCAAGTGCTCCTTGTAGAACTGTTTGTACTTGAAGAATGATGTTTGTACAATTACCTCACTGTAAACTTGCGATACAGTTATAATATTGCACAACCTGAGCCACTTTATAAAGCATGTATTTACATATGATGACAATATCATTTTTAAGATGAAATGCAGCAAAATATGTTTATTACATTATACAGATAAAATGTTAACATCATTTAAATAATCTATATTGTTAATAATTAAACGTGAGGACACGGTGGCGCAGTGCTAGCAACAAGCTGATGTCCCGCTCACGGATTGTTCCTGCCTCGTGCTGTATTCTTCGCGACACTGGAAGGATAGATGGACAGAATAATTAAACATGTACTATGAAGATATTTCAATGTTCCTTAAAAGTTTTGAAGAATCGGCATTCTAAGTTTACAGATGGCTTAACATCTATTACAGAGCTGATTGTGTGGCGAATGGTTACCTGGAGAAAGAAAAAGAAGGACAAAAATTGGGGGTTAGTACGTTTGCACGGCGCAGCAAGCATCTTGTGGAAGGCAGTCTCTGGACAGGGCACCAGCTCGTCACTATCACTGTGCCACTGTGTTTCCATGTTTAATAACATGCTTTAACTCCTATCATCATGAAAATGATATCAAGTATACATCTCAGTATTTTAATTATTAAGAGAGCTGTAATATCACGAATGTAATGGATTCCGTGTCCAGTCAGAGGAAGAGAAAGCCCATTTAAGAAGCACGTAGTGATTCACACGCATAGAGCACATAGAAGAACACATACAAAGCAAAGCATTTAACGGGCTACTTTAGTTACGATGGTATTTGAGAAACTAGTAAATTAAGCAATTTAAAGATGAAATTTATGATGTTCTACTTTAATGACAAAATAAATTACATGATTAAAGTGTAAATTTTGAGATTAAGTTTCAAGATTTTTTTCTCACTGTGTCCCTATTTGTTTTTCTTTTCTCTGTACTCTAAGAAGCTTTCATATGACACTGAGACAGTGGGCTACGACTCGCCTTTTCACGGCAACTTTGATATCTGACAACTTCTTTTTTTATTTCGGGCACTATGCGACTTTGTGAACTTGAGATTTCAAGTTTCTCTGACACTCTATGTCACTCAATCAACTTCCTTTTTTTGTTTACACCACTGTTTAAACCAACAAATAGTATGTTTTTCCTTGCCTCCACTTGGTATTCGCTGAAATTCTTCATTTTTTCCCGATGCTTTTGCCATTGTCTTTTCACAGAACGCTGAGCTTAAGGGCTATTTATATTGATTTGCATATTCAAAGAAGCAGGAGAAAGTAGGGTGAAATGACCACACTGACCAACTAAATAGATTACAAATGCAAGGTAACCTTACCTGATGAAAGAGCCTTAGCTGCCTCAAAAGCTTGTATTTGTAATGTATTTAGTTAGCCAATACAATTTGTCATTTCACCCTACTTTCTCCCGTATCAATCTATGGCTAACATGGTACCACACTCTACAGGTGCTGGTCATAAAATTAGAATATCATGACAAAGTTGATTTATTTCAGTAATTCCATTATAAAAGTGAAACTTGTATATTAGATTCATTCATTACACATAGACTGATGTATTTCAAATGTTTATTTCTTTTAATGTTGATGATTATAACTGACAACTAATGAAAGTCCCAAATTCAGTATCTCGGAAAATTAGAATATTGTGAAAAGGTTCAATATTGAAGACACCTGGTGCCACACTCTAATCAGCTAATTAACTCAAAACACCTGCAAAAGCCTTTAAATGGTCTCTCAGTCTAGTAGGCTACACAATCATGGGGAAGACTGCTGACTTGACAGTTGTCCAAAAGACGATCATTGACACCTTGCACAAGGAGGGCAAGACACAAAAGGTCATTGCTAAAGAGGCTGGCTGTTCAAAGAGCTCTGTGTCCAAGCACATTAATAGAGAGGCGAAGGGAAGGACAAGATGTGGTAGAAAAAAGTGTACAAGCAATAGGGATAACCACACCCTGGAGAGGATTGTGAAACAAAACCCATTCAAAAATGTGGGGGAGATTCACAAAGAGTGGACTGCAGCTGGAGTCAGTGCTTCAAGAACCACCACGCACAGATGTATGTAAGACATGGGTTTCAGCTGTCGCATTCTTTGTGTCAAGCCACTCTTGAACAAGAGATAGTGTCAGAAGCGTCTTGCCTTTGGCCTGCTCTTGACTGGTCCAAAGTTATGTTCTCTGATGAAAGTAAATTTTGCATTTCCTTTGGAAATCAAGGTCCCAGAGTCTGGAGGAAGAGAGGAGAGGCACAGAATCCATGTTGTGTGAGGTCCAGTGTAAAGTTTCCACAGTCAGTGATGGTTTGGGGTGCCATGTCATCTGCTGGTGTTGGTCCATTGTATTTTCTGAGGTCCAAGGTCAACGCAGCCATCTACCAGGAAGTTTTAGAGTACTTCATGCTTCCTGCTGCTAACAAACTTTATGGAGATGCAGATTTCATTTTCCAACAGGACCTGGCACCTGCACACAGTTCCAAAGCTACCAGTACCTGGTTTAAGGACCATGGTATCTGTGTTCTTGATTGGCCAGCAAACTCACCTGACCTTAACCCCATAGAAAATCTATGGGGTATTGTGAAGAGGAAGATGCAATACGCCAGACCCAACAATTCAGAAGAGCTGAAGGCCACTATCAGAGCAACATGGGCTCTCATAACACCTGAGCAGTGCCACAGACTGATCGACTCCATGCCACGCCGCATTGCTGCAGTAATCCAGGCCAAAGGAGCCCCAACTAAATATTGAGTGCTGTACATGCTCATACTTTTCATGTTCATACCTTTCAGTTGGCCAACATTTCTAAAAATCCTTTTTTTGATTTGGTCTTAATTGATATTCTAATTTTCCGAGATACTGAATTTGGGACTTTCATTAGTTGTCAGTTAAAATCATCAACATTAAAAGAAATAAACATTTGAAATACATCAGTCTGTGTGTAATGAATGCATCTAATATACAAGTTTCACTTTTTGAATGGAATTACTGAAATAAATCAACTTTGTCATGATATTCTAATTTTATGACCAGCACCTGTATATCTGGAAACAACACCATATAAGTTAGAAAAGACACCATATAATGTGTTTGTACCTAATGTCAGGCTCAAAGTAACTGTAACAAAGCAGTCATTTATACTTTTTTGTAAAATTACCAATTAAGAGGGGTTTTCACAATAGCCTGACTCTGACGATAAGGGTCAAAATAAGTGAAGTTTAGAATGAATAGGGCTAACCGTGGTCAAACAGCCAACTCTAAGAATCCCTTTAATCAGGTTAATTCAACTAGGACCAGTTACTTTGTGCCAGTTGATGTGAGATAACTTTGTTAGATATATAAAATAATTTTTAAATGTTTTAGTGCCAAAAATGCAGTAACAGGAGTGATCAGGAAGGAGGCACGTACATATTAATGGCACTCTATAATTCAAAATGAAAAAATAAAACCACTTTGAACAAGAACATCAGCAGGGTATATCCAAAAATGGAAATGAGTTTTCTTGTATCTATCTGTATTTAGAATGAATGGATGCTGATAAAGTCTCTTTTTTACCAATAATGGACACTATTTTAAGTTTCCCTGCCTTGCCACACTTTACTTTTAACTCTGACTTACTGACTAACAAATAAGACTAACAAATTTGAAAGAATCCATGAGACTAAATTAGGTCTATATATTTCTATATTTGTATGTCTATATATGTGTTTAATTTTAACTTCTAACTATTAGGGCTAGATATATCTGGCCTAATCTTGCTCTGAGGCTAACAACTGACCATATATTGTGGTACACATTTAGCTGAAGTGACTCCTGGTTCATTGGTGCCAGAAATCTCCTACTATTTTGTTTATTTACCATACAACGCCATAAACAGTCACTTAGTGTGGTGTGATTAATGAGGATAGAATGACATTAACACATTTTGTTGTTTATGTATTTTCAGTATCAGTACAATAAAGTGGTAGTTTTTTATATTAAACTCATCATATCTGCTGTTTATTTTCTTTACACCTTTAGTGTAATCTACTTAATAACAAGACTTTACAATAATCTAAGAATTTATTTTGATGTAAACTGAGTGGAGTGATGGGGTTATCTGTCATCTGTATCTTTGTGGAAAGCAGCCTCATGGTGCTGCAGTGCTGCAGACTGAATATGTAAGTAGTTTAGGGCATATTTGACAAGTTTGGAAAATGCTGTCTGCTAGACAGATTCCAAAATGCTGCAGAGATATCCATACCAAGAAATGAAAGAATTTTATTTAAACTAAATTTACAATTTATATTTTACTGTTAACTATTTGATAAAAATGTAACATTTTATCATACTTTCTCAATAATTTAATTTTGTAAAAGTCCTCTAAAATAGTAATATCTAAGGTCTGATGCTTCTATTTATGCTACTGACTAATATTTTTAATTCACAAAAAAATACTGTCTAGCTGAGCTTCAAATATAAATGTTCTGTTGTTAGTGAAATGAGAGCTTTCTAAGTAGCAAGAAAAAGCAGGAAATCTTTATTTGTAACATTACATAATAGGTAAAACTTTATAAATAAATTTGTTGAAAACAAAAATACATATTTAGTTTAATTAAATTTGGAACAGATCAATGGTATTTAAAATAGATTATTATGTTTAGTGCTATTGTAGTACAACAGTAAACTGGATGACATTTTTAGTTTAATTTTTTTGTCTTTCAAAATTGCCATAGAGTCATTGGCTGTTTACTTTGGAAATGCATCAGAGATAAAGGGGATTTTCAGAGAAGGACTTCAGAAAAAATCACTATATGCAGATGATAAGGTGCTGTATATATCAGACCCACAAAATTCCATGTCTGCACTCCTAAAGGACTAGCAGATTTTCAAAAGATATCTGGATTCAAAATCTATTTGAATAAAAGTGTCCTTTTTCTAGTGAACTCTCTACCACATACTATTAGACTGGACAACTTCCCATTTATCTTAGCAGATCAGTTTAATTTTGTTGGCGTAATTATTAAAAGTAAATATAAAGCAACAAAATTTGTCTGTTTTCATAGAAAATTAAACAAGATGTGAAAAGATTGTTCCCCCTCCATCTCACATTAGCAAGCAAAATCAACACTGTTAAGGTGAACATCCTTCCCAAGCTTCTTTTTGTATTTCAAACCATTCCCATATACATTAACAAATCTTTTTTAAGTAATTAGATTCAATCATAACGTCATTTATTTGGAATTTGGTCCACTAGTTACCATTTTGAGTAGTGAGCTGCTACTTTTATTACTATTATATAATAAAAACATACTTCTTTTTCTTCATGTGAGTTGCTTAGAGTTGTATAGGATAAATAATATATTGTTATTTGGAATGCATGCATTTCATGTGTGTTCTGTGTCTACAACAATCTATGTAAACACATCATTAAAACAGAAACGTTATTCATGTTTTAGTAATAATTGACTAAATGTAGACATGAAGTGTATAACGTGTGAAGCCTGAAGTCTAAATATCAAATATACACTTTCACAAAACGTACAAGCATAACAAAACTAGTGCACTTTTATTCAAGAATACAATACAATACAATTTATTTTTGTATAGCCCAAAATCACACAAGAAGTGCCGCAATGGGCTTTAACAGGCCCTGCCTCTTGACAGCCTTGACTCTCTAAGAAGACAAGGAAAAACTCCCAAAAAAAAACCCTTGTAGGGAAAAAAATGGAAGAAACCTTGGGAAAGGCAGTTCAAAAAGAGACCCTCTTTCCAGGTAGGTTGGGTGTGCAGTGCTGCACTGAATAAGTTCACGTGCTCTAACATCACCCCTCCCCCCAATCTGACTCTCTAAGTAACAGCACAAGTACAGATGCAAACCAAGTGTAATCAAGAGTCCCCGGTTTGATCCCCACTCACTCCTGTATTTGCTGTTTTCAGTAGTAAGCTGCTCTTTTTGTTAATATTATACAGTACACACATGCACTTGGTTTGCGTCTGTACTTGTGCTGTTAATTAGAGAGTCAGATCGGGGGGAGGAGTGATGTTAGAGTGCGTGAGCTTATTCAGTGCAGCAGGAACAACACACATGCTGATCTTTTTTTCTTTCAGTACATGTGCCTTCCCTGTTTATTTATATATCTCTGCCTGTCTGTCTCTCTATTACGCAGTGCTCTGTCTGTCTGTGTGTTATGGATCTTAAAAATAACAGTTATAAGGACAGTTGTTCATGTTAATTGCAGTCTCATGTTAAAAAAATATTTTAAAAGGAGCATCCCACATGAAAATATAATGATCTCATTAACTGACATTGCATATCAATTTATAAATTTTATGTCCGTTTGAGGTTAAAAAGAATAAAAAGTAACACTTTATACCCAGCGGGGAATCGAACTCAGCTCTGTAAGGCACGGCAAAGCTGCTGTGTTCTGAGAGGCAAATCTTAGCGCGCTACGCCACGGAAACTGTTGTACCATCCCTGAAGCTTTTGTGAAAGTGTTTATTTGATCTTTGGAACTCAGGTTTTACATATTCTATAGTTTAAGCCTACATTTTGTAACATTTATTACTAAAATATGAAAAGGTTTCTGTTTTAACAATGTGTTTACACAGATTACTGTAGAAACGGAACACACATGAAATGCGTGTGTTCCAAATAACAATCTATTATTTCCACTCTAAAACTCCACTTCACTCCCAGATAATCAATCAAGGCATAAGCTGGGAGAAGTTCATGCACGTTCTAAGTCGGAGGGGGGATGGAATAGCCGGCTGCTGGCAGCTTGTCTTTATCAGCACATTTAAAGGACAAAAGATGCTGGCGGAGAGGTATGAACTGATTTAAGAAGTGATTTAAGGTGGGCCAGATCTACGAGTTTTTTTGTAGACTCTGGTAATTCTAGTGTTAAGAACAATGTTATTAGGCAGAGTGTCCAGTGAGGGCTGATGGGATTTTGGCCTTGAACCCCAACAGATGTATTTTTTTTTTCTTCTGCTTAACTGGAGTTTTTTTTTCATTTTATGTCCATCTTGGCTATCTAACCATATCATCAGACTGTCATTTAGGTATTTAAAAAACAATTCTAAATTTAAGGACTCTACTTTTAACTATATATATATTTCTTCTGTAAGTGTGCATTATTTTTCTCTTGGATATTATTTCAATTCATTATTATTCTCATCTACATTAAATTTTTTTTGCATGTAACTACTTCTTTGACATGTTGTAAAGCACTTTGAGCTACATACAATACAATACAATACAATATAATTTATTTATTAAGAAGACAAGGAAAAACTCTCAGAAAAACCCTAGTAGGGAAAAAATGGAAGAAACCTTGGGAAAGGCAGTTCAAGGAGAGACCCCTTTCCAGGTAGACTGGGCATGCAGTGGGTGTCAAAAAGAAGGGGGTCAATACAATACAATACACAGAACAAAACACAAGTAATCCTTAATACAATATAATAGCAAAAAAAAAATATTACAATTACGGAGCAGAATTTAACAGTAGATATCACATAATATGATTTGGATTTGTTTAGAGTCCTGGAGACCTCAGCCATCACGCTGCCTCCCCCTATTGGCCATTCTACAGCTTAGACAGAACTTGGGCAGCCAATCCGGTGAAAGGACCCCTCTACCCGACAATTCCTGCAACCTTCCATCAGAGATGACTTTACCTTAGGCAGGCAAAACAGCTTGGCCTTTGGGCAGTGGCACCAAGTCCCCACATTTGAGTACTGAGAAGAGAAACAGAATAAGTGAGGGTTAGTAACAAATTAGAACTATCATATTACGTATGTTTTAGTGCTAATGACCAACAACAGAGATGCAGTATGTACAGTTAATCAGCAGCTCTAGTCAGGATATGTTAAACAGAAGTAGTGAGTCTTCAGCCGGGATTTGAAAGCTGAGACTGAAGGGGCGTCTCTTATCACTAGAATTACCAAAGCCAACGAAAAAATTCGTAATTCTGGCCCACCTTAAATCCCTTCGCACCTCTCCGTCAGTGTCTTTTGTCTTCTAAATGTGTCAATAAGTCCAAGCAGCCTGCTATACCATCCTCCCCACCGCCTCAGAATGGGCAAGAAGTTCTCCCAGTTCCTGCCTTGATTGATTATCTGGGAGTGAGCTACCCAGAATTGTAAGGGGAAATAATTTGATGTGTGTCTTGCGTCTTTTGTGTTGTATATGTGTTGATTAGCAAAAGCAGCAAGCAGCCTGCTATCCCATTCCCCCACCAATGTAGAAAGGGCAGAAAGTTCTCTCATCTCAAGTCTGTTTACCTGTGTGTGAGTTGCCAAGAGTTTTATAGGGTAAATAATGTATCATTATTTGAAATACATGCATTTCACGTGTGTTTTGTGTCTACAACAATCTATGTAAACACATTGTTAAAACAGAAACGTTTTTCATCTTTAAGTAATAAATATGTAGGCATGAAGTGTATAATGTATGAAGGCTGATGGCCAAATATCAAATAAACACTTTCACAAAAGGTGCAAGTATGACGTGACAACTTCCGTGGTCCTGTGGTTAGAACTTCCGATTTATAATCCGGTGGTTGTGAGTTTGATATCATCTCCCGGGTAAATTCACCATTTAGAGTAGTAAGCTGCTCTTTTTGTTAATATTGTACAATAAAAACATACATTTGAGTTATGTCTGTAACAGTCAGTGTAAATTTATAGTACTTGTAAAAATTTTGATTTTTTTTATTCACTTTTACTCTCTCAGTCACAATCACAATACAACAACCCCTACCTCCCCCCCATCCCCCCGCCCCCTCGACCCAGATCTGACGCGGTTATATTTTATCTGAAACTGGGAATAACTGTAGATGTGAGTGGTGTTTTGAGACAATCGAACTGGAAATTCTCTGATCTGGAGGGATCACACAGGTGGCCGGTTGCTTGCGCTATAAAACGCTTGACTTGGCGGCGATCAACACACATGTACTGTGCAAGGCATGCACGGGGGCAGTGTGCTGTTTGCTCACCTTGCAGAGGAGCTTCGTCGGCGCTTCTTACAAGAAAAGGTGATGGATAAAGCAAAAGAGGATGCAACATCGACAAGCTTCTGTTCCAAGACCTCCGCTTCCCCAGCCCCTTCAGTATAATAGTAACCACAGCACAGAGAGAAGTGATGTACATTGCAACAGGTACACACGTCGTAAACATAGAAAGGATGGCCCTTGGTTGTGTGTGAACTGTTAATATTTGAATATGATGATTGCACATAGCGTGGAACTGACCTCTCTGTACTATTTTTTCATCTGCATGTCCCGGAGTACAAAAGAAACAGCCCCATGCACCCAAAAGTGGACACTGACAAGATCAAAAAAAAAATGCGGTCACTGATTACAAGCACAAGATGTTATGCGAATGAATAAAAAATGCTAATTTTTACAAGTACTATAAATTTACACTGGATGTTACAGACACAAATCAAATGTATGTTTTTATTGTATAATATTAACAAAAAGAGCAGCTCACTACTCTAAATGGTAAATTTGCCCGGGAGGTGGTATCGAACTCACGACCACCGGATTATAAACTGGAAGTTCTAACCAGAGGACCACGGAATCTGTCGTGTTGTACTTGCACCTTTTGTGAAAGTGTTTATTTGATATTTGGCCATCAGCCTTCACACATTATACAGTTTGTGTCTACATTTTGTTATTTATTACTAAAACATGAAAAACGTTTCTGTTTTAAAGATGTGTTTACATAGATTGTTGTAGACGCAAGACACATCAAATTATTTTCCCTTACAATTCTGGGTAGCTCACTCCCAGATAATCAATCAAGGTAGGAACTGGGAGAACTTCTTGCCCGTTCTGAGGCGGTGGGAGGGGATGGTATAGCAGGCTGCTTGGGCTTATCGACACATTTAGAAGACAAAAGACGCTGACAGAGAGGTGCGAAGGGATTTAAGATGGGTCGGATTTATGAGTTTTTTCGTTGGCTCTGGTAATTATAGTGTTATAGTAGCAGGCAGACCATTCCAAAGTTTAGGGGCCCTGTAACTAAAAGCTTGACTTCCCACTGTTATTTTATTAATCCTTAGAATCATAAGCAGACCGACATCTTAATGTTTGATCTGGTTTGTAAGTCATGATATGTGCAGATAAGTAAGTCGGACATTGGCCATGTAAGGCTTTATATGTTAAAAGGAGGTTTTGAAATCTGCCCTAAACTTAACTGGGATCCAATGTAAGGATTTAAGAACTGGAGTTATGTGTTCGTATTTTCTTGTTCTTGTAATAATACTTGCAGCAGCATTTTGGATTAACTGGAAGCTGTATAAAAAACAATTTGAACAACTAGTGAACACCAAATTGCAATAGTCAATCCTACTAGAAATAAATGCATGAATTAATTTTTCAGAATCCTGTTTATTTAGAAAGCGCCTTAATTTCCCAACATTGCTAAGATAGAAGAAACATGATTTGGACAACTTTGTAATGTGTGCTTTAAATGTCATGCTAGAGTCAAAGATAACTCCTAGGTTGCATGCTGGTTCAGTAAAATTAATGGTGATTCCAAATGAATTAAATGTTGACAAAATATTATTGCAATCCGCATGAATTCCTGGCTGTGGTAAATAAGTATTTTAAGAACAGCGTAGAACATAGGGTTACGTACAAGAGTGGAGGAAGATGCAAACAGGTAGATTACATCCTATGCAGATGAGTTGATATGAAGGAGATTGAAGACTGCAAAGTGGTGGCAGGGGAAAGTGTAGTTAAGCAGCATAAGATGGTGGTCTGTAGGATGACGTTTGAGATCAAGAAGAGGAAGAGAGTGAGGGCAGAGCCAAGGATCAAATGGTGGAAGTTGAAAAAGGAAGACTGCAAGGTTGAATTTAGGGAGGAGGTGAGACAGGCACTGGGTGGCAGTAAACAGTTACCAAACAGCTGGGAAACTACAGCAGATGTAGTAAGGGTGACAGCAAGAAGGGTAATTGGCGTGACATCTGGAAAGAGGAAGGAGGAAAAGGAAACCTAGTGGTGAAAGGAAGAAATACAGGAGAGTATACAGAGGAAGAGGATGGCAAAGAAGAAGTGGGATAGTCAGAGAGATGCAGAAAGTAGACAAGAGTACAAGGAGATAAGGCACAAGGTGAAGAGAGAGGTGGCGAAGGCTAAAGAAAAGGCGTATGATGAGTTGTATGAGAGGTTGGACACTAAGGAGGGAGAAAAGGACTGGTACCGATTGGCTAGACAGAGGGACCGAGCTGGGAAAGATGTGCAGCAGGTTAGGGTGATAAAGGATAAAGATGGAAATCTAATCACAAGCGAGGAGAGTGTGTTGAGCAGATGGAAAGAGTACTTTGAGAGGCTGATGAATGAAGAGAACGAGAGAGAGAAGAGGTTGGATGATGTGGAGATAGTGAATCAGGAAGTGCAATGGATTAGCAAGGAGGAAATAAGGAACAGCTATGAAGAGGATGAAAAACAGAAAGGCCTTTGGTCCAGATGACATACCTATGGAAGCATGGAGGTGTTTAGGAGAGATGGCAGTGGAGTTTTTAACCGGGTTGTTTAATGGAATCTTGGAAAGTGAGAGGATGCCTGAGGAGTGGAGAAGAAGTGTACTAGTGCCGATATTTAAGAATAAGGGGGTTGTGCAGGACTGCAGTAACTACAGGGGAATAAAATTGATGAGCCACAGCATGAAGTTATGGGAAAGAGTAGTGGAAGCTAGGTTAAGAAGTGAGGTGATGATTAGTGAGCAGCAGTATGGTTTCATGCCAAGAAAGAGCACCACAGATGTAATGTTTGCTCTGAGGATGTTGATGGAGAAGTTTAGAGAAGGCCAGAAGGAGTTGCATTGCGTCTTTGTGGACCTACATAAGAGTTGTACAGGATATGTACGAGGGAAGTGTGACCGTGGTGAGGTCTATGGTAGGAGTTACAGATGCACTCAAGCTGGAGGTGGGATTACATCAGGCATCAGTTCTGATCCCTTTCTTATTTGCACTGGTGATGGACAGGTTGACAGATGAGATTAGACAGGAGTCCCCGTGGACTATGATGTTTGCTGATGACATTGTGATCTGTAGCGATATTAGAGAGCAGGTTGAGGAGGCCCTGGAGAGGTGGAGATATGCTCTGGAGAGAAGAGGAATGAAGGTCTGTAGGAACAAGACAGAATCCATGTGTGTAAATGAGAGGGAGGTTAGTGGAATGGTGAGAATGCAGGGAGTAGAGTTGGCGAAGGTGGATGAGTTTAAATACTTGGGATCAACAGTACAGAGTAATGGGGATTGTGGAAGACAGGTGAAAAAGAGAGTGCAGGCAGGGTGGAATGGGTTGAGAAGAGTGTCAGGAGTAATTTGTGATACACGGGTATCAGCAAGAGTGAAAGGGAAGGTCTACAGGACAGTAGTGAGACCAGCTATGTTATATGGGTTGGAGACGGTGGCACTGACCAGAAAGCAGGAGACAGAGCTGGAGGTAGTAGAGTTAAAGATGCTAAGATTTGCACTGGGTGTGACGAGGATGGATAAGATTAGAAATGAGTATATTAGAGGGTCAGCTTAAGGTGGACGGTTGGGAGACAAAGTCAGAGAGGCGAGATTGCGTTGGTTTGGACTTGTGCAGAGGAGAGATGCTGGGTATATTGGGAGAAGGATACTAAGGATAGAGCTGCCAGGGAAGAGGAAAAGAGCAAGGCCTAAGCGAAGGTTTATGGATGTGGTGAGAGAGGACATGCAGGTGATGGGTGTAACAGAACAAGATGCAGAGGACAGAAAGATATGGAAGAAGATGATCCATTGTGGCAACCCCTAATGGGAGCATCCGAAAGAAGAAGAAGAAGAAGAAGTATTGTGATCATATTATATAATGTCATCTTGCAGTCTTATGGATGTTCAAATTTTGTCTAAATATAGGTACACTAAGTGTTTTGTAGAAATTACAGACTTAGAGCAAATCAGTTTATACCCCTCGTCAGGGAAACTTCTGGCCACACTCTAGATATACTGCTTTAGTCAAGAGAGACTATCCTTCTTCTCCATGGGCTGCTGTCTTTGACACTGTTGTCCATGGTATGCTATCGTATCGTCTGAGGGACATTGGAATCTCGGTGCCGTGTTGGAGGTGTTTATTATTATCTTATGTCACCATTTGGAAATACAAATCAAAACTTTGCTTTGTTTCTTCCTGAGTTCCTCATTAGTTGATACAATTCCATTCTTGATTTATCTAGTAGCCCTTTATACACGTATATGTTGGCACAATGTGTCTTTTCATTGTTTAGCTAATGAAATAAAGAATCTGTTTTCTGACTTTTCCTAGCGGTCAGAAGTCATCTCAGGCCAACAAACAATTGGATGGTATCTGATGTTGGTTGAGTGAAAAATCGTTTGCACTTAAACAGAGGTAAATCAGAATCATCTTACACACTCATTTATCCAGGGAAGGGTCAAGGGGCAGCTGGAGCCTACTCCAGCCTACCCACAGGGCACCAGTCCATTGCAGAGTGATAGTTGAGCATAAATATTTAAATGTGTCATGAATGAGGTTTTTTATGATTATTTATGTAAATATTTTATTATTTCTTCATTGATTTATTTTAGTGACACTGCATGCAACATAAAATATGTATAAAATAAAGTGTCATTTTCCATCCATCCATCCATTTTCCAACCCACTGAATCCGAACACAGGGTCACGGGGGTCTGCTGGAGCCAATCCCAGCCAACACAGGGCACAAGGCAGGAAACAAACCTGGGCAGGGTGCCAACCCACCGCAGGACACACACAAACACACCCACACACCAAGCACACACTAGGGCCAATTTAGAATCGCCAATCCACCTAACCTGCATGTCTTTGGAATGTGGGAGGAAACCGGAGCGCCCGGAGGAAACCCACGCAGACACGGGGAGAACATGCAAACTCCACGCAGGGAGGACCCGGGAATCGAACCCAGGTCCCCAGGTGTCCCAACTGCGAGGCAGCAGCGCTACCCACTGCGCCACCGTGCCGCCAAGTGTCATTTTCATTCGTCAAAGTTGACAGGGTGGGCTCTAGTGAGTACTGCTTTTTGATTAATGAATCATCAGTGATGTCTTATTATCACTGGAAGTTTTAAGTGAAACTTGAACACCCATCTTTTTCAAGGCTGTTTATAAAATTTTAGAATGGTCATTTCTTCAATTTAATCTTAACATGTGTTCTATATCTAACCACTGTTTATCTAACCATTTTTTATTTTTCATTTTAAATTACACAATGCACCTAGAGATAAAAAGTGTTTATACCATGTGTTATACAAATAAAACATTATTATTATTATTAGTATTATCAAATATTTTTGCATACATATCATGTTTTAGAACACCCCCATGCTCAGTTTTCAAGTCCAGTGAATAACCTGAAATGGTACAAAGGTAAGCAGTAAACTGCCAGAGGTTAAACAAAATTTCAGAGTTATACAAAAAGGCAGTTTTCAGGGAATAAGTAATAAGATAGCAATTTAAAGCTTATCATGAGATTTGATGCAAACGATTCCTAGAGGAGTCCTCCTCACAGGACAACAGCTTCAAGTCCATCTTAACAACTGTGCAATATTCGTATTTCTAATTGTTTATTTTTTCTATGTTTTAATTTCAAAGTACAGTGAGGCTGGCGATTGTTGCTGGCCCACGCAAGACTCCTTTTCAAATTTTGCAATTTTCTCAATTGCTTTCTTACTGTCATTCAAAAGCAGTTCAAATTCTTCTCTTCATGGTTGAAAGTAATATTTGCTTACTTCAGCCACTCTCCTGTGTGCCGCCAATCATACAAACTATTAACTCTCAGAAATTTGTCTTTTAGTTCTGTCATGCCCTATTCCTGTTAGAGCATACTCTTGTATCCAAGTTCGTTTTGATAATGTAGGAAACCATACCCATTGACATCGTGACTTTCTTTACAATTTCCCCAAACGAAAGACCTACAATTGTAATGGTAATAATTGTTATGTCTTTCTGAGTTTTTTCCTTTTTATCACCATTATGATAGCAATATACAGTGCAATATAACGATTCAGAGGGTGTAGCAACACAATTTTTTCCAACACTGATTTTATACAGACAATTGGTGCATAATTTATCAACAAATGTTGGAACACCTGTAGGAATGGTTGCATCAGCTTTCAAGGCTTAATTAACTCTCACTGCTGCAGAAAAAAGACATTAACCCTTTAATTCTTCCTTGAAAAAACATTTGTATTACTCTGAAAATCTGATTATTTATTCATTTTTTTGCAAACCCAAAATTTTACCGCTGGCAGCTTATCCCTTATTTTTGTGCTGTTTTAAGTTATTCATGGGACATAAACTGCTTAAATTTCAGTAAAAACTAATAAAACTTGCAACTGGTAAGGTGTTTTATATATAGTATATATGGTAGCTTGCTGACCAACCATAAGCGTTACCTGGTAGGTAACCACCCATACAATCAGATTGTGATTCGGACTACGAATGCTAGGGAATCCATTCCTGGACGGGTTTATCCATTCTTGGGAATTCTGGAATCCTACATTTCATTCCCGGGAATCCCGGGCTCATGGGGATGACACAGTGCACGGGCATCTCACATGTGAACGGTTTTAGAACGACCGACACTTATTTTTAAAAAAACTACTGCAATATGTTGACACAAATAAAAGACTAGCCGTATCTACAAGCAGTTCATGCTGTCATATAAGTACATGTATCTTTAGTTGCGGTAATAAGAGCGTAGAAAGCACAACGTGTCCAACGTGCGGTCGTCCAGGCAAGAGCGCACCTTCGTGCAGAAGTACGCCAGCTGCTGAGAAAGCACGCTCTGCCTCCACTGAAGTAGGCAGCACAATCATCAGATACTGATACACTAACAACTCCCGCACTTGCCGTTGCTCTGAAACACCGCCATTTCAGCTTTTATTGATGCATCCAGTTTCTTGTCATCATTCTGTGATGGCAAGTTTCTTGGCACAGATAATGCGGATACAACAAACTGACGTATGGCAATTTCAAGTTGCTGTTCAAAGCTGTTGTCTGATGAAGTGCAAGCTGCTGCAATGGTGCCACCTTAATTATTTTCAACTATAACTCTGTTATTTCTTGATCGATTTTAACACTTTTACACGCTATATATGCAAGCTTGGCCATTCCCGTTTTCCCGGGAATTACAGAAGTTTCATTCCCGGGAATGGATTCCCTAATATATACGTATATATATATATATATATATATATATATTGTGACAGACGACCGGCTACGGACTCCGGTCGCCACCCCCAGGCCGCTAGGAGGAGCCCTCCGGACAGCATATTCGTGCCCCGAGTTCCAGCAGGGCCTCATGGACTTTGTAGTGTCGTTACACAGCCCTGCTGGATACCTTGGGGGCCGCCAGGAGTCGCTGTAGGGGGGCTAGTGAGCTCTTGTGTGCCCTATAACCCGGGAGTGCATCCCAGTCACGTGACTGGAAGAAGCGATGTGCTCCCGGGATGAAGAAAAGGACTTTGCCCTGACCCGGAAAGAAAACGGACTTGTGGGTTTGGCTTGGAGCCACTTCCGGGTCAGGGGCTTTAAAAGGACTCTGGGTGAGCCCAGACATTTGAACTGAGCTGGGAGGTAGGGTGGCGACGTGTCTGGGAGTGGAGGATTGTTATTATAGAGAATTGTTTATTGAGTATATGAGTGTGGTGTGTGGAGTGCTTTGTGCACTGTACAATAATAAAAATAGTTATTGTACTTTCACCTGGTTTGAAGAGTGGTACCTGAGGGTTCGAGAGGTGGACAACACGAGTATCTGCTACAATATATATATATATATATATATAGATATATATATATATACACACAGTATATATACTTTAAAGTACTTAGTATGGTACATTTCTCAGTTTAAGTATACTTATAAAAACCTAAAAACTTTGTCTTCTTCATCTTTTCCCACTTCTGTGTGAGGTCGATGTGCTTGATCAGCCTTTTCCATACAGCTCAGTCCTGCACCTCCTCATAAGTCTAGCTCTTTTCCTTCAGATCATTTTTTCTTTATTCATCCACATCTGCTTTGGCCTCCCTCAAGGGGTGTGACAGGTTGTCTTTGAGAAAAGTCTGGTTTCACAAGACAGCTGACTGAAAGAGGCAATCTCATTTTTGTTTCTGATCCTCTTGGTCTGGGAAACCTCCTGGGTACTACCTCAGCTAGGTATTTTCAGTCATCCCCTGAAACAAGAGAAGAGCTGTTGGAAAGGCATCTGAGGTTCTTTTACTTTTTCTTTAGGAATCATTCATTTTCCTTACCAGTGCTGATCAGTGAATTTCCCCAAAGCATTTTTTTTTTTTTTTGCAGTGAATTTTGCCGATTTGGCCATCACTATGTTGCAAGCACACAATGAAAAAAATGCTGTTTCATTTAAAACACCCCCATCACTGAAACCACCCTCTGCCCTATTCATTCAACATTCTGTGCAATATTTTTCTCCATCTCATGGTCATTTCAACACCCTGGGTTCTTCTAATGCTCTATTGTGTTGTCAGTAAAACTTTGAAAGATAAACATATGTCATGAAGCAACAAAGGCCGACAAGCACTGCCAGATTCCCATTGTGCACTAGTTTAATGAAAAATAAACAAATAACTTGCTGACAACAGATATTTAACACTGATCTTAGTGCACTAGCAGTGCATGGCTAATTATTAACGTGCCCAGCAATGAACTCAAAACAAGGCTAAATGAAGCCTTCCCCTCTTTCTCTTCACCTCATCAGAAAACACAGGACACTGTATGAAATAATAAAATCAAAAGATGTATTACTATTTACAAGGTGTTTCTTTATTCTTGGTGGAAGAATAAAGTGCAAAGCATCTGCACAGATACATGGGAAACAAAAAAGACATTTCTGCTGTGCTTGGAGCCGCAACTTCACACAATGAAATGAGCCAGTTCCTTACCATCACTTCATGACAGAGTTAATGTGTGCTTCAATACTGGGACACTTTAAGCGCAATGATCTATGTTTTAATTTAGTTTTTGGTTGGTTGTAAGCTGTGTGCATCTTTTGTTGTTTGAAGCATGGTGCTCAGATCACATATCAGGTCACAATGATCAGTCCAAAATTGTTGGCAGACTTTTCCCTACCTCCCAGTGACACTTAAAAGACCATTGCCGCATTTCAATCCAATAAAAATTTGTTCAGTTTATCCTTCCCCATTGACTACAATGCACTTCAAAGAGTTTAGCAAAGTTCACAAACATTTTTATGATTTCGCCAGACTCAAGGTGAAGCAAATTCAGCCGGGTTAATTCATCACTATTCAATTTCTTCAGAGGTAGAGAACTGTGACATTACCTTAAAGGATGTACTATACTTGCTTTGCAGCATCTACTGCTTTGTAGCGTAAAATTTAATTCCAAATTTAAACCTTGTGTGCCAGTGATTAGGATTTTTTTGATGTTTTTAAAGTTGGTATGCCTGCATAACTGACTAAGGGAAAGAGGAAAGGCTCTTTAGCCAGTTAGATGTGATGGTGTGGGATTTAATGGAAGCTTTGTTGAGGACAGAGTAGAAACTAGAGGAGAATTCAATACACTTTGAACACTGAATCACATTTCCAAACCTTTAAGGCTAGTAATGTACTGGTTCTTAATCCAGAGCACTCCTTAGTGTAGTGAACTATGAACTTAGCACAACATACCAGGACAGGATTGAATTCTGACTTAGTGCTAACAATGAGGATTTGTACCCTGGTCTATCCAATGGATAGAACCAATACCTAAGATTGGAAAATGTCAGACAAGATTCACAAGCCAAACCACTGGTGAAAGCAATAGTAGCATCACAAAGAAATCCCTTTAATGGCAAATCCAGAAGAAGGCAAAATCTTAAGTTGATGCAGAATTGATACATCTATGTACCTCAAGCTTAGTGTCCAAGTGAGCAATAAATTAATAGTTCTCAAGAAAAGTCACTTTCAATTTCTATTGCCAGTCCCAAGAAAGTAGATAGGCCATGAAACCTGTACATCTCAAGGCAAAGGCAAATTTGCTGTAAAGTCCAAAGTCCTAAATATTGCATATTGTTATTCATTGCTCTTAATACATTTTTGCTCCTTTTTAACTTTAAAGTTTTTTATCTCTGCGGGGAGTGTGTATGAGCTAGACAGGGCTTGCTGTAGACCTAGCAATCATCAAAAAATAAAATACGTCATTGGCCAACTCTGTAAAAATCCGGGTGGGTGCTTTTCAGTACAAATACAGGGTGATACTAACATACTGTAAGCTACCAAAACAGCTTTTATGCAGTTTGACATAGACTTTACACATATATTTTGCTCTGTTAAAATTAATGATTTTTTCATGAGAAATTTCATTATTTGTTGTTTTGAAAAACATTTCAAGGTGCTACAGGAGAATTTTCGATCATGTTGAAAATCAGTGACTGAGCTACCAATGCTATATGAATTATATCATTTCCATTTTCAACCACTGATTGATTGATCTTGTCCTGTTAATGAGGCCTTGTTATCCTGGAAGATTTCACTGCTCTCAGAATAGAAATACAGGATTTGACTACTAGATGAGCGTGATAAGTCGTAAATGTTTTTTGAAAGCATTCATGTTGTCCTCTAAGGGCATTGATGAGCATAGCTCATGGCAGGAAAACTAACTGTAAATGTTAAAAAGCCCCAAAAACACTTCACTGGGAGAAAACACATTCTAGCCTGTACATTTCTTTTGGCAGGTGCCAAACATACACACTACTTATCCAGCAACACTTTAGTTTGTTTCCTTATAGCACCTGATACACTTTGGGAAACATAGTACCTTGGATTGGCATTTACAGAAATATTCAAGGGATGCTTACATATTTTATTCTAAACAAAGTTCCCCCTTGAAACACCATCACATACTGCTGTAGTTATAACTAGAGTTCCCATAAAAAAATGCTCAACAATTGGCCTAATTTCAAAGCCACTAGCATGTCTTATTTCAACCTTTGTATCCAAATAATGAACAAGTATGAATGCCCAGAATTTGTAAACATAAACCTCAAATATAATGAGATGATAATACATTAATTATAAATCATCACAGAATCACAATACTGTTAGACTGTAAAGTTGTATACTCCAGACTGCACACTGCTTCTGAATGAGGCAGATCTTTGTAAACTCTCAGAATAAATGAAATTACTATAGGAGTCAGAACCTTTATCCACTGGACTTTCAAATTCTGGGATGATGTATACTAACAGGCTCATCTGCCTTAGCATTTTAATAAAGTTTAAGGACTGGTGGGGTAATCTGATGCATGTTTGCTAAGTTTTTACCAATGCTGTTATCTTTGTGCATTCATGACACCTGGTTATGTTTCCACAAACTTTTGAGCCTACTTACCATTCAAATTGCCACATGAGAGCAATATATCTGATATTTCTGGTTGAGCGAATGTTCAGATCGTAATGTTTAGCTTATTTATTAAAGCATATGTTAGAGTTCCTTCTGGTATCAGAAGACAAAGAATGGCTCTTGCTCATTGTGAGATTTGTTTTGTTTGATATGACGGCTAAAATGGATGATATATGTATCCCCAATCAGAATCCATAATCTCATGGCTTGCTGGAAGGCAACTAAAGAGAAAAAAATAACAAAAAGAAAAATCTGCAAGCCACACACTACATTTCTTTCATTTTAATTTTATAGTTTTCCAACAACTCTGTCTGGGTACAAACATTGGGTTTAGGTTTATAATAAACAACACAATGAATAAGGGAAGCAGCAAAGTTTGTAAATAGTTTAAACAGTCATGTACTATTTGTACTTCTTTTTTAAATTCTTTTAATTTGGAAACAAAACATTATAACAGCACACAATTCAAGCAAGTACAATAGCATGATTGGAAAGCACTCTGTGAAAGTTAAATCCATTTCCAAACAAGAGAGATTTATGACAAAAGTGCTCTGTCTAAAATTGTTCTTTGTATAGCACAGGGGTCGGCAACCTTTTTAAAGCAAGGAACCATTTTACCCTAAAAGTCTGACCCAAGGTTTACAAAGAGACGCAATGGGTAGTGAAGGGTGTTTGAGATATGATTTTTTAATGTGATATGGGTATATGCATTTAATACAAAAACAAAACTTTCATATTTATTGGAAATAAAGAAAAAATTTAATGAGACTTCTGACACTGCATATCCACAGAGTTGCTTCATGTTCAGTGAGTAGTTGGAAGTCTTCAATTTTAAACATAATTCCAAGCTTACATCATTAAGCTGACGTCTTAGCTTGCTTTTGATATCATTCATGTTGGAGAACATCAGCTCCCAAGAATAAGTGGACCCAAAAATCATCATAATTTCAAACACTACTATTTTGAATTGACAATAATAGTCTGGAAGGCTGTTCCAAGTTTCAAAAATCAGTTAGTTCTCCTTTCGACAGCTGGAAAGTTCCATTCATTTGTAATTCATGGCTAAAGTCACCTTTTCTCTTTCCAGGTTTTCTAGTTCCACTTGTAAAGATGAAAATTTTGAAGACCACAATTCTTTGCTTTTCAAATCTGTTAGTTGTTGTTCAAACTGAGCTCTGTCAACTGTTGGAAACGGCGAAAATTATTGGCATTTGTCACAAATGGTTTTGTCAAGAACGAATCAGTGGACTTTTCATCTCTGAAATCTTTGAAGCGACCAGTAAATGAAATATGCATTTTTGTAATAGTTGCCGGAGAGAACTTGCTATCAATGATGCTTCCAGTAGTTTCCAGATGGTTTTTTAAAGTTCCATAAATAAACAGATTTCCATTTTTCAAGTCTTCTGCAAATATAAGAAATATCTAAATGAAAAATAATAACATTAAGCCATAAATAAATGCATTTTTACAAATGTATTATCAAATAGAATGTTAAGACATAAAAATGCGAATGTTTCTGTTGTTCTGAGAAGAGCAGCAGCCACGCAGTCAAAGAGCCGCATTGTGGCTTGCGGGTCACAGGTTGCCGACCCCTGGTACAGAATAAAACTTCATGTACTTTAAAAGTGTTGAGCCCAGACTGGCATGTTTACTTTAGGATTACATTAATGAGTCCTAAACTTGCCAAGTCCTAAAGAAGTTCTGAACTGATCTTCACATAGAGAAGTTGACTCTTTTCAATTTAAGATATTTGAGAATATTAAACATCATTTTCTCACTAAGTAAGAGATTGTGTATTGGAATGTCCAAAATGATTTTACTGTATATGTTCTTTTTTTCAACCAGTTTCTAACCTAACCAGCTTATTAAAACTTCCACATATAGTATCTACTTCTAGAAATACAGTACTGTGCAAAAGTTTTAGGTAGGTGTGAAAAAATGCTGTAAACAAAGAATGCTTTCAAAAATGGAAGTGTTAATCATTTATTTTCATCAATCAACAAAATGCAGTGAATGAACAAAAGAGAAATCTAAATCAAATCAATATTTGATGTGACCACCCTTTGCCTTCAAAACAGCATCAATTCTTCTAGGTACACTTGCACACAGTTTTTGAAGGAATTCGGCTGGTAGGTTGTTCCAAACATCTTGGAGAAATAACCACAGATCTTCTGTGGAAGTAGGCTTCCTCACATTCTTCTGTCTCTTCATGTAATCCCAGACACACATACCATCACTTTCAGGACTTCTTGTTCTTCTTTACGCTGAAGATAGTTCTTAATGACTTTAGCTGTATGTTTGGGGTTGTTGTCCTGCTGCAGAATAAATTTGGGGCCAATCATACGTCTCCCTGATGGTACTGCATGATGGATAAGTATCTGCCTGTATTTCTCAGCATTGAGAACACCATTAATCCTGACCAAATCTCCAACTCCATTTGCAGAAATGCAGCCCCAAACGTTCAAGGAACCTCCACCATGCTTCACTGTTGCCTGCAGACACTCATTATTGTACCACTCTCCAGCCTTTCGACGAACAAACTGCCTTCTGCTACAGCCAAATATTTAAAATTTTGACTCATCAGTCCAGAGTACCTGCTGCCATTTTTCTGCACCCCAGTTCCTATGTTTTCGTGCATACTTGAGTCACTTGGCCTTGTTTCCATGTCGGAGGTATAGCTTTTTGGCTGTAACTCTTCCATGAAGACCACTTCTGGCCAGACTTCTCCGGACAGTAGATGGGATGTACCTGGGTCCCACTGGTTTCTGCCCAGTTCTGAGCTGATGGCACTGCTGGACATCTTCCGATTTCGAAGGGTAATAAGCTTGACGTGTCTTTCATCTGCTGCACTAAGTTTCCTTGGCCGACCACTGCGTCTACGATCCTCAACGTTGTCCGTTTCTTTGTGCTTCTCCAAAAGAGCTTGAACAGCACATCTTGAAACCCCAGTCTGCTTTGAAATTTTTGTCTGGGAGAGGCCTTGCTGATGCAGTATAACTACCTTGTGTCTTGTTGCTGTGCTCAATCTTGCCATGATATGAAACTGTCTTCCACAACCTCACCTTGGTAACAGAGTTTGGCTGTTCCTCACCCAGTTTTAAGCCTACTACACAGCTGTTTCTTTTTCAGTTAATGACTGTGTTTCAACCTACGTGTGACATTGATGATCATTAGCACCTGTTTGGTATAATTGGTTGATCATACACTTGACTACAATCCTACAAAATCCCTGACTTTGTGCAAGTGTACCTATAAGAATTGATGCTAGTTTGAAGGCAAAAGGTAGTAACACCAAATATTGATTTGATTTAGATTTTTCTTTTGTTCGCTCACTTTGCATTTTGTAAATTGATAACAAAAAACAATCATTATTTATATTTCTGAAAGCATTCTTTGTTTACAGCATTTTTTTCAAACCTGCCTAAAACTTTTGCACAGTACTGTACATCACTTACAGGTGGTAACTAGAGTAACTTCATGTTTAGCTGGTTACATCTATCTATGTGTACAGATGCATGCAAAATGGGATAAAAAATTTACATAACTTCCACGATTGTTTTAATTATATTTTGTTATAGTATAATAGTTCATGCCTAACAACAATGGTCAGGATATATATAAAAAGAAGGCAGTGGATGCAACTGCGGTCATTGTTTATAAATATAACAAAACAGAAAAATGTTATAATAAAAAAAGTATTAGCTAAAAAAACAAAATAGAAAGCAATGTGAAGATTATATTTAAACAAAGTCTTTAGTTTTCCCTCACTCCCTCATTTCTTCCTTGTTTACATATTTATTGTTGAATTTATTTGTAGGTTTGCCCTGGTTCCTTTCCCCCCTAATTCATGTGTTACCTGAAAACACTATTTAAGAAACCTACTCCCTTAGCTTCATGGCAGAGCCATTAGTTTCCTTGGGAAGTGTTGTTTGCCTTTAGTATTTTGTTTTGTATATTTATTGGTCTTTCTAAATATTTTTGCTTTTTAAAGTTTTTGAATATTGGCCATTGTTATCTAGTTTTAATTTTTGGTTTTGTAAACTTGGTTATATTGATTTTGGATCAAATTGTTCCTTAGATATTTTGATTTTTTTGTTTTTGTTTCCTTAATTTTTATTTTAGTCATTTAGTATTATTTACAAATGCATTATTTGCTTTTACAACAACAGTGTGCAGAAGGGGCATTTCTAAATGTGTGACATGTCAGACCTTGAAGCCTGGAATAAGCAAAAAAAAACCAAAAAAAAACTAAATGATTAAAAAATATTAAAAAATACCCTGTCCTGACAAATTCAAATGTAATTATGCAAAATGAAGAATTTGGTGTAAACCACATGAATTTATGGATCCATATAGTCTCATCAACCTGATTTAGAAATAGAAAGTGAGTATCTATACTAATTAATAAAAGGAAAAGCCCTCACTGACTCACTGACTGACTGACTCATCACTAATTCTCCAACTTCCCGTGTAGGTGGAAGGCTGAAATTTGGCAGGCTCATTCCTTACAGCTTACTTACAAAAGTTAGGCAGGTTTCATTTCGAAATTCTACGCGTAATGGTCATAACTGGAACCTGTTTTTTGTCCATATACTCCAATGGAGGAGGCGGAGTCACGTATCACGTCATCACGTATTACGCCTCCTACGTAATCACGTGAAGTGAAGACAAGGAAGAGATTTACAGTACGAGTCAAACGCGGGAACGAAGGTAAATGACGTTAATTGTTGAGTGTCTTTTAATACTGTGTAATTGTTGAGTGTCTTTTAATACTGTGTAAGCATACATATTAACAAATGTGCAATTAAACGTGTGCATTTACGGGGTGATTTCTCAGGCTTACAGCTCGAAGTAATCACTCGAGTGAAGGCAGCTTCACAGAAAAACTGATCCTTAACAAACTGTTATTGGTATATTTTACCTCAATTTTAAAAGGTTTTCTTTTCTTCTTAATAAAAATTTAAAAGCAGAACTTCGCCGGTGCGAACCGCAGGGATTTGAGCGACTGACGCATACAGACATATTCATGAGTGCAGGTACTTCGGAAACAAAGCACCGTGTAAACGTAAAGTTTAAATTAAGTTCATAGACCTACAAAAGGTTGCCATTGATTTCAGGCAAGATTGCTTTACTCCTGTACAACTATACGTTGCATTCTCAAGAGTGTGCTTGCACAGCTTGGTCATATTACAACCGGAGTGCTGAACTGACAAACTGGTATACAAACAGAACAATCGTAAAAACAGGATTAAATAAAAAGGCTGCTTCCGTTGGCGAAGCAACGAAAAAGGAAGACCTTATATGACGTTTGTTTATAAAACAGCGGAGAGGCTGTGTGAAGTCAGCTACACAAAAAAACAGATCCTTAACAAATTGTTAGTGGTATATTTTACCTCAATTTAAAAAGGTTTTCTTTTCTTCTTAATAAAAATTTAAAAGCAGTACTTCGTCGGTGCCAAGTGCGGGGATTTCAGCGACTGACACATACAGATATATTCATGAGTGCAGGTACTATAGGAACATAGTTTCATTGATTTGAGGCAAGATTGCTTTTCTCCTGTACAACTATACGTTGCATTGTTAACAGTAAGCTTGCACAGCTTGGTCATATTCCAACCGGAGTGCTGAACTGACAATAGATATATATCTCTATCTATCTATCTATCTATATATAGATATATGTGTATGTATGTAGATATGTATATATGTGTGTATAGATGTGTGAGATATAGATAGATAGATACAGATAGAGATAGATATACAGTATATATATATATATATAGATAGAGATATATATAGATATGTGTATATATATGTAGATATGTAAATATGTATATGTATATATATGTGTCTGTATTTGTATATATATATGTATATATATATATATATATATATATATGTATATGTATATGTATGTGTGTATATGTATATCTATATATATGTTGATATATGTATATATATGTGGATGTGTATATGTATATATGTAGATATGTGTATATGTAGATATGTATATATGTTTATGTATATATATGTTTACATAACCTCTTTAACACACTACTTCTCCGCTGCGAAGCGCGGGTATTTTGCTAGTTTTTAATGAAAAAGATCAGGAAATAAGACACAGTCAAAAATTCAAGACACATATCGTTGCCAAAAGTCTGACTGATCTGATGACCTGTCATCAGGTTTACAATGTTAATAAAAATTGAAGACCTTAATGATAAAAGCAAATTCATTAACCAAGAAATGTTTGTTTTTCATAAGAATCACACACCACCTCGGTTCTTATGCAAAACTCAAATACCCAAAATGCAAGTGCTGATCTTTATATTACATCTCTAATGATGTCATGTCTCAAATATTCCTGGAGCATTCTGGAAAGATTGTCAAAGGAACAATGACACCTACCTCAGAAAACAGCCGCACCCATAACGAAAAAATGATGTTGCAGCATAGCAGAAAATTATTTAATGTTTTCAGGAACCCTTTTGGATTAAATCAAAGATCAGAATTGAATTATTCAGGTGATAAAACCCAAAAATAGATGCCGACATTGTATAATTTAGAACATTTCATAAAAAGTTTAAAAATACCAATCATAAAACAGTACAGTTGACAGTGATAGTAGTGTTATGATGTGAGGAATGTTTTCTTTTTGGGTATTATGCCTTTTATTACCAGCCGAGATTCATTTGAAGCTCACAGTATACGTAAGGAATACTTACCCCAAGTGGTTTTTAGTGATGACCAAGAAAATATTTTAATCTCAAGAAGAATACATTTCTAATTCAAAGGAAGCCTATGGTGACCAATGATGGACAACAGAAAATAACATCAAAACATCCTTGGAAAAAAATGTCAAGTTACTCGTGTCACATAATATACTTGTGAAGTCATCCAGGCATATGCTTACAAAATGCAAAACACATGTATTGTTTGCTAAAATATTGTTAAATAAACATCTTCAGATAATGAAAGTAATTCACAAACAGGAAGCCAGTTCACACGAATTGTAGCTATTGAACTGAAGACCTGATTCTCTCCCTCAATCATTGGTCAAGAGTCCTAATTTCAACTCAGAAGTGTGACAGTAGTATAAGTTAAACCATTTACATAAAGAAACTAGTCTATTAGGATGTATGAACCTTTTGATGTCTTTTAGGATGTGTCAGTGTTAATTCAAAGAGTCTCTCTCACAACCTCAGCAATGTGACAGCAACATAATTCTAACTCTTAGATGTAAAAATGTTGATAACAACCTGTTTATCTAGTCAAATTGCTTTTCTGTGTTATAAAAACTCTCTTTTGGGAAAAGGATTTCGAGTCAGGTGGGACTGTACAACAGTGCACTATACTACCAGCTCTAAGAATATTCTGATTAAAATACAAACTTGGTCCAAGTGGATGTTGTAATCTATTTGTTGTGAACTAAGGGTTCCTAATCACCAGAGACCCAAAATTACTCAAAGAATAGTTTAAAAAACAGAGCACAATGGGTCAAAATTCCAATTGACAACAAAAGCTAAAGAATAATTATAAATCCAACACAATTCACCAACCCCAGTGCAGTCAATGAATTGCAAGCTACTGTGAGCCCTTTATAGGGCTGATGGTACACCCTTGTAGTGATGAGCAGGTGGAGCACCACCCAAAAGACACAACATAGTTGATGATACATTGATATTTATTTATTTATTTAAATTTTTTATTGATTTTATTGAAATCACACAACATTCCATACAAATACATCAATTTTACAAGAATAGGATTGAAAACAAATCAACTCCCCGCCCCCCAACGAGAACATGGCCAGCAGAATAAAACTTAAACCTAGTAAAAATAAGCAAATAGATAAATTAATAAGTGAATATAAATAGATGTTGAAGACAAAAAAAGAGAATAGGGAGAGAATCTCCTCAGTGCTTTAAAAGCTTATTCTAAAATGTTATTGATTAGATCCTGCCAGGTTTGGAAAAATTACTGCACAGATCCTCTAAGTGAGAATTTTATTTTTTCCAGTTTCAAATAATAGATAACATCAGTTACCCATTGACTTAAAAGGGGAGAGTTAGGATTCTTCCAGTTGAGCAAGATAAGTCTACGTGCCAATAGTGTAGCAAAGGCAATTACAGTTTGTTTGTCCTTCTCCACTTTAAGCCCAAGCACCAAACACAGCTGTTAATGGGTTAGGAGGGATTGTGACACCAAGGCTGCCTGAAAGGCATTCAAAAATCTTGGTCCAAAATTATGTTAATTTGGTGCAGGCCCAAAACATGTGATCCAGTGAGGCTGGAACTTGATTGCAGTGTTCGCAGGTTGGATCTTGCCCTGGAAACATTTTGGACAATTTTAAGCGAGACAGATGTGCTCAATATATAATTCTTAGTTGAATAATTGTATGCTTTGCACATATGGATCTCAAGTGAATTCTCTGCATTGCTACCTTCCACTCTTTTTCTGATATGTTGAGGGAGAGATCCTTTTCCCATTGTCCTCTTGGATCTTTGAAAGGGAGGGACTGTAAAATGGTTTAATATATTGCAGCGATACTGTCTAAGTCCTTGAAACTGGTAAATATATTTTCCAGCATAGAGGGAGGTGGGTAATGAGGGAAATTGGGCAGGTTCTGTTTAACAAAGTTTCTAATTTGAAGATAGTGAAAGAAATTTGTTGCTGTAAAGTTAAATTTAGAATGTAATTGTTCATAGGATGCAAAGATGTTGTCTATATACAGATCTCTAAGTGATTTATTCCCAAATGTTTTCCAGACATTAAAAACTGTATAAGTTTGCGATGGTTGAAAAAGGTGGTTCTTATGCAGTGGTGCCACCAATAAAAGATTCTGTATTTTAAAATGTTTCCTACATTGGTTCCATATTCTGAGTGAGTGAAGCACTATTGGGTTATTAGCATATTGGTGATAATTTGCATTTATTGGGGTGCGAAGCAAGGAATATAAAGATGAACTGCAGGATTCTATTTCTATTGCAGACCAAGCCTGCATATGTTCATCTATTTGTGTCAATGTCCAGGTTTTAATATGTTGTATGTTTGCTGCCCAGTAGTAAAATTGAAAGTTAGGTAGAGCCATACCACTTTCTGCCTTTGGCCTTTGTAGGATCGCTCTTTGGATACGTGGATGTTTTGAATTCCAAGTAAATGTGGTTATGGTTGAATCTAATTTCTTAAAGAGTGATTTATTGATGTACAGTATATTGGAATATTTTGAAATAAAAAGAGAAGCTTAGGGAGGATATTCATCTTAATAATGTTTATTCTTCCAGCTAAAGTGAGATGAAGGGTTGACCATCTATGCAAGTCATGATTGATTTTTTCCATACAGACAGCAAAATTTTGTTGATAAAGAGCTTTATGTTTACTTGTTATGTTTATCCTTAGATATTTGAACTGATCTGAGACGATAAAAGGGAAGGTGTCCAATCTAATATTGTGTGCTGGAGAATTCACTGGAAAGAGCACACTTTTAGTCAAATTAATTCTGAGACCAGAAATTTTTTGGAATTCTGTTAGTGCTGTTATGACTGTAGGTACAGTATTTTGTGGGTCTGATATATACAGTACCATATCATCTGCATATAAAGAAATTTTCTGTTCAAGTCCTTCTCTGATAATCCCCTTTATCTCATAAGCATTTCGAAAGTGAACTGCCAGAGGCTCAATGACGATTGCAAAAAGTAGTGGTGACAAGAGGCATCCTTGTCTGGTACCACTTTCTAGTTTAAAGTAGTCTGAATTAATGTTGTTAATACAAACTGAAGCTTCTGGATTGGTATACAGTAGTTTAATCCATGCACAAATGTTTGGGCCAAACCCAAATTTCTCCAATGTAGTGAAAAGGTAGTTCCATTCAATCAAATCAAATGCTTTTTCTGCATCCAAGAATAATAAAATCTCTGGGATGTTTGACTTTGTGGGTGAGTATATTACATTAAACAGGCGTCGAAGATTAGACACTAAATGTCGGCCTTTAGTAAATCCAGTTTGATCTTGTGATATTACTGAAGGCAGCACCTTCTCCATCCTTCCAGCTAGGACTTTGGAGAGTATTTTAATATCATTATTCAGAAGTGAAATTGGTCTGTATGATGCACATTGTAATACATCCTTATTTTGTTTAGGAAAGACGGTGATTGATGCTTGACAAAAAGTTTGAGGTAGAATTTTATTGTCTCTAGCTTCTGTTAATGTTGCTAATAGGAGGGACGCTAGCTGAGTGGAGAACTTCTTATAAAATTTGTCAGGGTAGCCATCAGGGCCTGCTGCTTTCCCACTCTGAAGTGACTTTATAGCATCTAGTAATTCTGGTATTGCCAGAGGTTTATCCAATTCCTCTGCACTAAGAATATGCATTTGTGGTATCTGTAATGCATCCAGAAATGCATTAGATTGTGTCTTGTCTTCTTTAAACTCAGTAGAATATAAGGATTTTTAGTAGTCTCTAAATGTGTGCATTATATTTTTATGGTCAATGATTATGTCTCCATTTGTGTTGGTAATTGCTGGGATTGCATTACGAACTTCTTGCTTGTGGATTTGTTGAGCTAAAAGCTTATTAGCTTTCTCTCCATGTTCATAGTAATGATGTCTTGATTTAAAAATGAGTTGTTCAGTTTCTTTAGTTGTTAAGAGGTTGAGCTCTGAATGGAGAGCCTGCCTTTTCCTATGAAGACCCTCACTTGGACACCTGGCATGCTCTTCATCTATTCTAGTAATTTCGTTGGTTAGCTTTGATATGTGCTTGCTATCCAGTTTATTTCTGTTAAAGATATGAGATAATCTGTCCTCTTAAGAAGGCCTTCAGGGTTTCCCAGAGTGTCCCTGCAGAGACTTCTGAGGATATATTTGTCTCTAGAAAAAAAATGATTTTGTTTTGATATAAATTCTGTAAAGTTCTAGTCTGCTAATAAAAGTGGGTTAAGGCGCCATCTGCGAGATGAGTATGTGGGGCATAATGATTTTATCTCCAGAATCAGAGGGGTATGGTCGGAAATAACAATAGTGTCGTACATGCAGGATTTAATCGTAAGCAAGAAATGGTTATCTACAAAAAAATAATCAATTCTTGAGTAGCAATGATGCATTGGTGAGTAGAAGGAATATGTTCTTGAATTTGGGTTTAGAATCTCCAGGGGTCTGATACATTGATATTTAGGAGCTTTCCTCAAAATCACCAAAAACCTTTTTTGGGATCTGATAATTTCAGATTACCGATGGAATCTTGGCAGTGACCACCAATTCAACCATTCAGTGCAGGCATATTAAACATGGTTCTTAAAGCACAATTTCTTCACTCCAAGTCTAAAGCAGGTTGATGATTATGGTTAGCTACTCTAGACACTGCACGTACATTTTTGATGTTCAGCACAGGAAATAAGATGTAAAATAAACCAACCACAATGAGGGAGAAAATAATCCTTTCATCAAAACTTGAAACTGACATCAACAATTTATTGCATTCTGCCGAAGATTTTAATGATTTGCTACCCAGAAAGAGAGAGAGAGTGGATGAACCAATAACTATTTTGTCAAGGACAGAGGGATTGTGTGAAGACAATAATTATGTTTCCCTTATATTTTGACAGTTTTGGTCTTTGCCTGATATGTTCTTACTTGTCAATGTAATAACTAATGTTTACATGAATTAAGAACATAATTTATTAAAATTGTATTTATGTGTATATTTGTATAACTTTTTTGTACTTGTAACAATACAGAGCAAATAACCAAGAGATGCAAAAAAGGGAGAACACAAACTAAGATATACAGTAAAATAGAAGACAAAACAAGAATTTTCTGCCACTTTGGGCCTACTTGTCTTGTGTACCTTGTTGGATGCCTCACCCATTTGCCTGCCTCTTTCTGCTACAGGGGCCCAGGCCAGTATGGTCTCTGATGGTTTTACTGCATCCCTGAACTATTAGAAGCTTAATACATGTTAAGGCCAGGAACTTCTAGGGAATTTCTAGTTGCACTCTTTCAAGTCTGGCTGTGTTATGCTGCCACTTGTCAGACAAACAGTCTTGCAACTTTTTGGTATCCCTCCTTCACCATACTTAATTAAGAGTCTTCACTTCTGCTGAATCACATGTCTGATAATATTTTGGAGAAATATTTATGTTGTTACTCAGGCTGTTGACTTCACTGTTGTCTGCTGGTCTCTGTCTTTTTACATTCTGAGGCAGGGCTTACCATTGTTTTGGAAGAAACTTTCCTTCATCTTCAAAAAAAGGCAGTCACAGAGCCCAGATAAGAAGCCAGATAAGTATTTCTTTATTTGCACAGAGTTATATACAAATGTTTCAGTCCATGGAGTGAGCAATCTGCTTTTAGACTTTTCCTAACTAAAACAGTTTTATGTTATACATCATATCACCTGACTCTTACAATTTTTCTCGATTGCTTAGACAAACCTCTTGAAAATAAGCTCAATTTCCCAAACCTCTAAACAAAATTTCATAACTGCACACTCAACTCCCCAAATTTCAACTCTCAGGTCAAAACCATACTCTGTACTCAAAACCATGTAATCTTATATCAGAACCAAACTTTGCCTTCAGACATCACACAAAAGCGTTCAAAAACGCATACACTACAACATAGCCTTACACCATGCTGAGATCAATTGAAAATACTACTATAAAAACCTGTTACTGCAATGAGTAATGTTATTTATCCCCAAAACTATCACTTTACATAAGGAACACTATATAAATAACAAATGTAGAAATTTTCTAAAAAATCTTTAATGTACAACACAATACAAAAAGAATTTGGATAAAAATAAAATTCTATGAATTCCTCTGCTTCTGAAAATTTTAGACCTATTTCTAACCTGCCTTTCTAAAGTAAAATCCTAGAGAAGGGAATCATTATGAAGCTAAATTACCACCTCAATAAACATGCTATTCTTGATAAGTTTCAGTCCTGTTTAGGAACAAATCACAGTACAGAAACAGCACTTGTTAAAGTAGTAAATGACTTGTGGGTAAATGCAGACAGATGCCATTTATCTGTTCTCATCCTACCTGGCAGGTAGAAAATTCTTTGTTAGTTGTGGTAATTATACCGTGTTTCCCCAAAAATAAGACCTACCCCGAAAATAAGCCCTAGCATGATTTTTCAGGATGCTCGTAATTATAAGCCTTACTCCGAAAATAAGCCCTAGTTACGATCCGGCACAGGCACCTTTGGATGAGTGATAAATGCCTGCCGCTACCGTATGTACACAGATGAACAGGAAATAATACCTGTATTTTGACCCCCCCAACAAGATGAGTGCAAAAAGAAAGAGCTATTCTGTCGAGTACAAGAAAGGAATTGTGGAGGAGTCCCAGGGCAAAGATCTTACTGCTTTCTGCAAAGAGAAGAAATTGGATATCCGAATCCACCACGAACAGGCTACATGGACAAGAGGTGCTCATTTAAGGAAAGCTCTATTGCTAGACATGAGAGACTGGGGCCAATTGTCCTAAAGGGTTAGAGAATTTGGGGTTTGTAGAGTTATGATGATGTTCCAGAAGACGATGACATGACTATATTTGAATAAATGTAGATTTTTGTTCAAGAATACTAGGGGGTTGTGCCCCTGGCTTGCTTCACTCCCCCACCCACACCGGGGCACGATGTGTGCCAGCCACTTCTCATCTCTGCCGCTCATGTTGTGAAGGGGGGGCTGAACATACGCTACGCGGTCGGATCAGCTGCTGTCTTACTGCTGCCGAGCTGCGTCTTCTGCTTGTCGCGCTGCGTATTGATCATTTAAAAGCCTGTGCAGCAGTTGTCCATTTGTCTAACTGCCTCGTCTTGCAGGTCATTAAAATGTCTCTGAGAAAATCACGTATCGTCTCCTTCCAAGCCTTCCAAGATTTTTTTTTTAATAATAGAGAGAAATGTAGATTTTTGTTCAAGAATAAATGTAGATTGTTGTTCATGGAAAAACAAGACATCCTCTGAAAATAAGCCCTAGCACATCTTTTGGAGGATAAATTAATATAAGACCCTGTCTTATTTTCGGGGAAGCATGACACTTCAAAGACACATGATATTCTGTATGGTGTTTCACAAGGTCCACTGTTTTTTTTGATTTACAGATTATCTTGGGGCATAACGTAAGCTACCACAGCTATGCTGATGACACACAACTATATTTATCAATAGCACCTGATGACCCTGACTCTCTTGATTCACTGATACAATGTCTTACTTGTGTTTCTGAATGGATGAGTAGTACTTTTCTCAAAGGAGAAAACAGAAATTTTAGTGATTGACAAAAATAGATATAATGATGGTATTAGAAATAAACTTGATCCATTAGAATAAAAGTCAAGACAGAGGTAAAGAATTTAGGAGTAACTGTTGACTCTGACCTGAATTTTAAATCACATATTAATCAGATTACTAGGACAGCATTTTTTAACTTAAGAAATATAGCAAAAGTTAGACCTCTTATGACACTGCATGGTACTGAGAAATTAGTTCACACTTTTGTTTTCAGTCGGCTAGATTACTGTAATGCACTCCTCTCTGGACTACCTAAAAAAGACATCAATCGATTGCAACTAGTGTAGAATGCAGCTGCTAGAATCTTAACTAGGAAAAGAAAATCTGAACACGTCTCTCCAGTTTTGATGTCACTGCATTGGTTACCTGTGTCATTTAGAATTTACAAAGCCTTAAATAGTCTTGCTCCATCTTATATTTCAGGTTGCCTCTCACCTTACACTCTAAATCGTAACCTTAGATCTTCAAATGAGTGTCTGCTTATAATTCCAAGAGCTAAACTTAAAGGAAGTGGTGAGGCACCACCACCACCCGATCAAAACACCATGATGTCCCTACATTGATGGATTAAAGGCCAGAAGTCCATATGATCATCATCATCAAGTTCATCCATGTTAAGCCTGAATACTATGAGGACTGATTGAGGTAATTTACCATATGTTAGGTAGAATGCATACAGGGGGCTGGATGGTCTCGTGGCCTGGAACCCCTGCAGATTTAATTTTTTTTTTCCAGCCGTCTGGAGTTTTTTGTGTTTGCTTTTTCTGTCCTCCCTGGCCATCAGACGTTACTTTTATTCTATGTTAATTAGTATTGCCTAATTTTATTTTTTATATTTTGTCTTTTTTTCTCTTTCTTCATCCTGTAAAGCACTTTGAGCTACAATGTTTGTATGAAAATGTGCTATATAAACAAATGTTGTTGTTGTTGTTATTGTTAATCAGCCACAACATCCCTTCTCCAGAAAGGTCTTTTTCTAACCTGTTTAGTCCAGAATGAGCCTATCCCAGCTAGAAAAGGGCACACGGCAGGAACAAACTCTAGACAGGGCACCAGTCCATCGCAGGCTGAACACACACACCCACTCCAACCATACACAAGGGCCAATATAATATCAATAAGTCATCTAACGTGCATGTCTTTGGAGTGTGTAAGGAAACTAGAGCACCCGGAAGAAATCCACACAGACATATGGAGAACATACAGACTCAATGCAGGGAGGCCCTGCGACGCAAACCCTGGTCTCCTTACTGCAAGGCAGCAGCACCACTGTGCGGCCCAAGAGAAAATTACATAACAGAAAAAAAAAATGCTTCTCCTTTTTCAGTTTCAGTGTTCTATGTCTATATTATATTTCCTTATGTTACTTTCATTGCATTCTTTGATTAATATTGATCAGTTATATTCAGAGTGTTGTATGCCCCTAATATATTTGCAAACAAACTGAACCTTTTTTAATGCTTGTAGCAATATTTAGCAAGGAGACTGGGATGTTCCATGTATGTTTTGGCTTGGAGGGGAGCTATAAACTATCAATAATAAATTGTACTAGGGCTACACAGTTAATCATATATTAATCGTGATTACAATCACAGCTACTGTATACTATACTAATTGTGAAAGTGGCAATTACAGCATTCCATTTAGTTCTCTAATCGGAAATCAAGTTTTCACAGTTACAGAATGCTCTAAACAGCAAATGAGTGTTGTAATCAAGCACAGACACAACAACTAAGTGGGAACGCATTTACAAATTGAAGCCACTGCCATCATTTTGCAATTGAAATGGGCTAAAAATATAAGTTGTGCTTACAAAATCCGTAGTCCTTGGACGCAGTTTAGACTATTTTCACTGGTATCTATGATGACTTTCTGCCAGTTTCTTGCTAGGATAATCAACTACCTGTTGAATGGTGGTCAGCAAACACAGTGGAACAATCACAGCTGTTGTTCAGCTGTTCTATCACAAGTCTTCAGTACTGACCATGTTATTTAGTGTAACAGAACATGTCATCTAAAAAAACTTGAAAATTTATACAAATATTTTCATGAAAATTATCTTTTTAACCATGAAGATAAGTGCTCTCTTGTTAATGCTATTTTGCTAGTTGGCATCATATGTCATGCTAATTTTTTAATGAAGAAATTTTCATTGTCACTTTCTTTTGTCCTTTGTACATGTTTAGTATCAAATGGGTTGAATATGGAGGTCGTGCAGGTGTCACAGATCAATGAGGGAAACAGAGGAACCACATTCCCTACAGGGTTCACCTAGCAGTTTGCTAACCTAAACTTACATGTTCTGTTAGCTTTTTGTGTTTATCCACTGCATTGCAGATCTCTGTGTTTGAGTAATGGTACTGGTTATCTCCCTGCCAATGCAGCTCCGCTCAGCTCCAATGTTTATGTGTTTATGGCAGTGCAAGAGCTTTAAACACAAAGTGAATAATGTGTATAGTGCTTAAATTAGTCAGTCTTCTAGTCATTAGTGACAGTAGATGTCACTTATATTTAAAGGTATGATAACTTGCTACACAGTAGGGTAGTCTTATTTTGCTTGATAATAATACAAATATAATATGACGGCTAAAGGACAGCCTGTAGTGGCTGATTGCCATAGTGTCATATTGTTCTTGTTTTTCCACAAAACTTTGTTCAGAAGGTCCATGTTCATTCATTAACCTTATCATCAATCATTTAATATAACAAACATTTCTTTTCATGCCTTGAAGTGTCACACACTTCTCTGTCCACCTGCAGGTCACTTTACAGATTGATGAGCCTGTGCAGTTAAACAGCATGTCATGCTTATGTGCCGCATGGAAAGCACTGTGTAACCACCTGGTCTTCTTGCTTTGCCAGTGTGCACATTTTAGTATGATGAAAATGCAGGCGGCCACATCAGAAGTCCTATGTCTGGCATCGGCAAAGGACTTGGGTAATTTACGTATGTTTATATATATATATATATATATATATATATATACACTATACATATCCATCCATCCATCCATCCATCCTCTTCTGCTTATCCGAGGTCGGGTCGCGGGGGCAGCAGCTTGAGCAGAGATGCCCAGACTTCCCTCTCCCCGGCCACTTCTTCTAGTTCTTCCGGGGGAATCCCAAGGCGTTCCCAGGCCAGCCGGGAGACATAGTCCCTCCAGCGTGTCCTGGGTCTTCCCCGGGGCCTCCTCCCGATTGGACGTGCCCGGAACACCTCACCAGGGAGGCGTCCAGGAGGCATCCTGATCAGATGCCCGAGCCACCTCATCTGACTCCTCTCGATGCAGAGGAGCAGCAGCTCTACTCTAAGCCCCTCCCGGATGATTGAGCTTCTCACCCTATCTTTAAGGGAGAGCCCAGACACCCTGCGGAGAAAACTCATTTCAGCCACTTGTATTTGTGATCTTGTTCTTTCGGTCACTGACCATAGGTGAGGGTAGGAACATAGATCGACTGGTAAATTGAGAGCTTTGCCTTATGGCTCAGCTCCTTTTTCACCACGACAGACCGATGCAGAGCCCGCATCACTGCGGACGCCGCGCTGATCCGCCTGTTGATCTCATGCTCCATTCTTCCCTCACTCGTGAACAAGACCCCGAGATACTTGAACTCCTCCACTTGGGGCAGGATCTCGCTCCCAACCCTGAGAGGGCACTCCACCCTTTTCCGGCTGAGGACCATGGTCTCGGATTTGGAGGTGCTGATTCCCATCCTAGCCGCTTCACACTCAGCTGTGAACCGATCCAGAGAGAGCTGAAGATCATGGCCTGATGAAGCAAACAGGACAACATCATCTGCAAAAAGCAGTGACCCAATCATGAGTTCACCAAGCCAGACCCCCTCAACACCCTGGCTGCGCCTAGAAATTCTGTCCATAAAAGTTATGAACAGAATCGGTGACAAAGGGCAGCCCTGGCGGAGTCCAACTCTCACTGGAAACGGGTTCGACTTACTGCCGGCAATGCGGACCAAGCTCTGACACCGATCGTACAGGGACCGAACAGCTCTTATCAGGGGGTCCGGTACCCCATACTCTCGGAGCACCCCCCACAGGATTCCCCGAGGGACACGGTCGAACGCCTTTTCCAAGTCCACAAAACACATGTAGACTGGTTGGGAGAACTCCCATGCACCCTCCAGGACCCTGCTAAGGGTGTAGAGCTGGTCCACTGTTCCGCGACCAGGACGAAAACCACACTGTTCCTCCTGAATCCGAGGTTCGACTATCCGACGGATCCTCCTCTCCAGAACCCCCGAACAGACTTTTCCAGGGAGGCTGAGGAGTGTGATCCCTCTGTAGTTGGAACACACCCTCCGGTCCCCCTTCTTAAAGAGGGGGACCACCACCCCAGTCTGCCAATCCAGAGGCACTGTCCCTGATGTCCATGCGATGTTGCAGAGACATGTCATCCAAGACAGCCCTACAACATCCAGAGCCTTGAGGAACTCCGGGTGAATCTAATCCACCCCCGGGGCCCTGCCACCAAGGAGTTTTTTGACCACCTCGGTGACTTCAGTCCCAGAGATGGGGGAGCCCACCTCCGAGTCCCCAGGCTCTGCTTCCTCATTGGAAGGCATGTTAGTGGGATTGAGGAGGTCTTCGAAGTACTCCCCCCACCGACCCACATATATAGTATGTCAGTTAATGTAATTGTTTATTTTACATTGTCTAAATTGCTTAATGCAGTCATTCAATTTTTATGATAGGGTATTCAGCCAGAGCATCTGGACCAGCTGGTAGTCAGGAACCCCAAAGTGGCTGGCAAAAGTATCTGTAAATCAACACTGTATGAAGCATACACAGGTAATAACATTGTCATTTGTCTTTATACATTTTGGTGGTGTTTTATGTTTTGGTCATTGCATAATATGCATTTCACATTAAAACTTTTTTTGTATTTCAAGGTTGAAGCGTTTTATAAATTCTCACATATGATTCTGTCTAGAGGTTACTATAATTTCCTTTATTTCAGGACCCCGCCCTGACTTGGCAGTGACCACTGTTGCTGAATCATTAAGAAACATTACTCCACAACCCATGATCTGCACTGTTTTGCATGGACTATCAGAACTGTCTCTAGTTGATTCAAAGTTTGGACCAACGCCACATGGCTCAATACTGTCATACCAGTGCCCATCTGTTACAACCAGAAGACACACACAACACATAAGTGTTGCAGAGCTTCCTGAACTCCCCATGCTCGGAATGAAACTTGACAGTAAATTGAACTTTGATCCGAACTTCCATCAGCTATTCTTGTTGGAGAATTTAACAGTGAGTCCTGAGATGTCAGCTTTGATAGAATAGAAAACAAAGCAACAGTCCCAGTGCACTGAGATAAAGGTCGGGAGCATGCATTAATGCAACGTGTTGCCACCTCCACCACAAGACAAACCACTTCAGGATCCCAAATTAGGACCTGAGCACAGCCATGCAATGGGTGACACCTTAGCACCACACTAGTTTGAATGGAATGGAACAGTGTGAGGTTTTTTATAGTGGCTGGAGTTCCATTTCTGGCATTTACAGGATTCAATCCTCCGATTGTTGGGGCAGATACCTAATCTCAGAAATACCACTCCACCAGTCCACTGTATGGTTAGAAATTCGTAGTCCAAGGGTAACAGAAAGTAGATTTCAAAAAGTGTGCCATGTATGAGGGGAGTCATCTGGCCAATTATTGGTGTAATAAGAATAATCCAGGGAACACAGCAGACTGAAGAAATGAAAGGAGGCCTTGAAATTGAACCAGAAGTTTTGGAGCAGTACTCTGAATTCGATATTGTTAATGTGTTACCTTGAGGATTTGTAATTCACACAGATGCTCCTTATCTTGTTACCAGCCCCGATGCCAAACTGTTTGACCCATGCTTTGGGCTTGGCAAAATAAAATGTACAGATGTTGAGTGTGTTTCTGAGGCAGGACACATAAATAGAGGGATGATGACATGATCTCTAAAATGAAAGATAAGCTGAACCTGTACTACTTTGGTGTCTAAATGGAAGAATATTTAATAATCTGTAAATACCTGTGTTGTAGCTGTATGTTTTTATACAATATCAAGATGAATCCAGGATCCAAAACCCTAGTGTGATTAATTCTTTTCTCATAATTGCTTTTGTAAGTATTTGAATCCAAAACTTTTGTACAGTAAATTTCAAATGTGTGCATTCTTAAAACAGTATTCTGTCAAATTTATGCTTTTTAATAAATATTTTAATATATTTCACAAGTACATTTATTAAAACATGTTTAAATTTTTTTAAATTGGTAGCAGATGGTTCAATTGTATGCCAAAACACTTTGAAGACACTTTCAGAAGGAAAATGTGTTTGAAACTGAAAATCACATTGGATGACACAATCTGCTGATCTACATTGGTGACACTCTGATTTTCACCAGTTCTGTTTCCAGTTTGCTGATAGTTTGCTCCAGATCCTGCTCTTCAAGGGCAGCAGCATCACATGAACCTGTTAAATACAAAAATTGCACATGTTGATAATGAACCCACACATACCAATCAAAAACCCACCAAAGACAATTTCATTACATACTTTAAAGTCAGAATCAGTATATTCATTTTTTTTCAATGTTATCAAGGTATATAACATAGCTGTATAAAACCGGGATGAAACTTGCCAAGTTGCTCAAGTAAATAGTACACAACATGCTGAACGTTCTTTGCATCTTATTGCATGAGTCCAATTTCTTCTTTTTGCCTTTACCAACTGGGAAGTCATTTTGTTTCAAAGCAAAACAAAAAGGAACACTACAGAAACTCTTTGACTTGGTTTCAGACATTGTTGTGATATAACCAGATATGCCAGATTCCAGCAAGCAAAAATTTCCAAGTTTACGAATCTGGAAGTGTGAAAGTGGTCTATTTTAACTAAATACTGATGTGCCATGAACATCAGGGCTGCTTGATGCGAACAAGGGTCTCTACAGACACAGATGAATTCTGTGATCAATATGATTTTCAAGTTTGGCTGGATATGCAGATAACCTTTGGATAAAAAGAGTCTTCAGCTAGTGCAAGCCGTTTTAACATTTTTTCAGCTTCTATGTGCAGCAGCAGAGATTGAGCCTTTTTAACTGGTGGAAGTAGGTGGTAACCATGTAGAGAGAAAATAGAGTGGAAAAGCCGACTAACGGGACAGTAAAAGAAAAGCCAATTGACCCACACAGCTAAGGCAGGCGGTGCTTTGAATTATAATCCCACAGCTGGCTCAGTGTAGGTAGGCAGGCTAGTGTTTCCTGGGACCAGAACACCAGGGTGGTGAAGACATCATCCCTCAAGGCCACAAGATTAGGGGTGTGTTGTACATAGTTCATTTCAGATGATTGCATCCTGATTCACAACAATATGAAAAATTACAAGAAACTGAGCAGAATGCATTTTTAAGAGTCTGGTCCCTAACAAAAAACAAAAAAAGTGTACATTTCTTTCTTGTGTTTACAGAAACCTTGAGAAAAATTGAGGAGTAATGTTGACCTGACACCTTTAATAAATTTTAATGCCAATGTGAGTGGAATTTGATGTATTTTGGATTTATTTTGTTTTCAGTAGCAACAATGCTGATCAAAAAAGAATACTGTACTTTGAAGAACATTGTGGGAAATCAAGCAAACCTTTATGCAACCATCTAAAATTCAAACACATACTTCAATACAGAGAATCCATGGAAGATAAGCTAACAGCACTAGGTGCCAGTAATGTTAGATCAGTGAAACTAATAACCATTAATTACCATTTTACATTATAATGCAGGTCCATATTCAAATGGCTATCAAAAGCAAATTCAGATAAAAGAAGTCATTGTACAGTATTTGATTTATCAAAAGACAAGGCTTCACTTAAACCTTTGTGCAGCAAAGGGTTTAAAAAATGATCAATGCTTGAAGCAACAGATACTTTATCCCCATTTGCAATTATGTTTCTGAAGTTGTTTTGTCTTTACTTTATTCCAAATCATAATGAATCTGAAACAAGTGTCACTTTATTCAACATGACTGAGTTGTAGTTAAGTAGAACTGTGAAAGAATGCATGAGCTTTTCAATATATTGATGAGAAATTTACACTGAAAAGCAGATGCTTACAGTGCTTCTTTCTTTAAATGAGTGTACCTTTGTTGGAATACTTTCTTCAAGAACTCAACTGCTCAATGACTATCTAAACACTTCATGAGCTTACTATCTCTTATATACATTTCTCTTCTGGTTCGTCCTACTTCAACTTCAAAACCGGTCCAGCCCACACACAGCCGACACGGCATTTCTCGATTCCTATTCGTCCTCTTCCAAACCCTTCCCCACGCTGCACTGGGACTCCAGACCAACAGTGCAAACACTGTCATGCTCTATACTGGCCTGCTGAGTGTAATACATCCAACAAGTACTCGAGGTGCTGCCACAACGGTAAAGTAGCTTTACCACCTTTCTGGGAGCCACCTGTGTCTTTACAACAGCTTCTTACACAGCAAACATCAGAAGCTAAAAATTATCGTGAACACATTTGAGAATACAACTCTTTTCTAGCGTTTGATTCCATGGGTGCACAGATAACTCAACCTCTTGGCCACGGACCATACTGTTTTAAAATACACGGGCAAATTTATCACCAAATCTCTCCACTATACGCTAACACTTCTACCTCTCCAGGATATGGACAGTTGTATGTTTTTGACACAGCGCAAGTTACTGAAGTACGCTTTCAAAATAAAGCAAACTCTGCATGCAGCGAAAATTTACTTCTCCAGCTAGATTCCATGTTCCAATGCTGCAGCGATTTTTCTTGGAGAAGATGGCAAACTGCCTGCCGAAAGGGACATTTGCATCTATCCCTTAGGCAACTCCTGTAAACAGATTTCCACGCTCAATATGAATTGCGATCCTATGGTTTACCCACTTTTATTCCCTTACGGAGACATTGGCTGGCACAAAGATTTACAACATGTTCCCGATAAATGAACCGCCAAGCGAATAAGGCTTACTGAATGCCAATTTTATGCGTACAGATTAGCAATGAGGAATACATTTAGTATTTTGCACTCCAGCGGCAAACTATTCCAACAGTACGTCATAGATGCATATGTTAAAACAGTGGACACGTGTCTCAACTATCTCAGATTACATCAACAAGATCTGCACGTGGAACAATACAAAGGACTATCAGACGCACTGCAAGCAACCGCTGAAAATAACGTACGTGTAGGCAAAATGATCATATTACAGTCCACATTTCCAGGAAGTCCAAGATACATGCGACAAAACTATCAGGATGCCATGTACGTAAATTCGGAAAGCCTGATTTATTTATCACTTCCACATGTAATCCTGCTTGGCCGGAAATTCTACATGCACTGTCGGATACCCAAAGACCGGAGCACAGACATGATATTGTAGTACAAGTCTTTTGGATTAAGCTGCAGGAATTACTTACAGACATTCCAAAACAACATCTTTTTGGGGTTGTTATTACACCGCCATATGCTACAGCGGGCGTCAGCTAGTATATTATATAGTATAATCTTGTGTTACTTCTTTTTAAAATTTTATTATTTACTTTAATTTTTATACAGACATGTGACTTTTGTTCTCTTGATATAGTAGAACCCCAATTTAACATTCCCATGTTTAAGAAATTCCACATTTAACATTTTTGAGAGGTGAGTGGTGGTTGTGGCTGAAATTTTAGGAGTAATATTTGTTATGAAAAAAAGGAATATTAGCGTTATACTTCATTTTTATTTCATAATAATTTTAAATGATTTACTATATTAAAAATGTGACACATATATTTTTATAGTTTTTCTCAACCCCTCACACTTTTACCAAACTTATTAACCAAAAAACCCAAACCATATCACCATCTACAAGAATACAAACTCATTTCCTAAAAATATAATCACTCTTCCCCTATTTTGATACATGATTCAGATTCATTTCAGTTTTTTTGCAAAATACTACACACATATCTGTTCATGTATCATTTGCTTCACTATGTGCTCATGTAGAAAGCACTGGCTTTAACTCAACTCAGCACAATTGGAACACATTTAGCACACAATTCTCCAGGTGCAAACACTACAGGTCAAAATTGTTGACACACCAAGTCATAGCCTTAGGAAAGATAGATAAAACGGCCATGGGTCATTTCACTTCTTTTGGAACAATGGATCAATCACCACAGGAAGAAAGAGAATGAGGTAGAGGAGATGTACACAGGAAAGGAGCTGGAAGAGGTTGTGGAGGAATAATAGCAGTGGTTTCAAATGAGACTCATGCTACTCTTGTTTGACTATGTCCTTGTGAATGGGATGTCAATGGCAGAACCTGGTTAAAGAGTGAACCAAAACCAGAGCTGCTTCACTGTGGTTTCTATAATTGGAACCTTCAGAGAGGAAAATAGGTGAGTCATTTACATCCTGTTCTCTACTGTAACTTTAGAGTACTGTACACTGTTATGTTCAACACCTACATGTATTGTAGCTATTTGCTCTGTTGGACTTTGAAGTAGAAGCAAGACATAGATGAGGAAAGTGAACCCGAGGAAGGCTGCAGGACCCGACGGTGTGGCTGGACGGGTGCTGAAAGACTGTGCAGATCAACTGGCCAGAATCTTCACCAGGATTTTCAACCAGTCCCTGTCCCAGGCCACTGTCCCATCCTGCCTCAAGTCCTCAATCATTGTTCCGCTGCCGAAAAAATCCAACACATACAGTCTGAATGATTTCCGCCCAGTGGCACTCACATCTGTCATCATGAAGTGCTTTGAGAAACTGGTGCGGAGTCACATCATCGCCTGCCTGCCAGCAGACCTGGACCCATTTCAATTTGCTTACAAAGCAAAGACATCCACGGAGGATGCTGTGGCCACAGCCCTTCATGCTGCCCGGACCCACCTGGAGCAGCAGGGGAGTTACGCCAGACTGCTCTTTGTAGACTTCAGCTCGGCGTTTAACACCATCCTCCCACAACGACTGGTGTCCAAACTGGCAGATCTGGGACTTCCATCACTCACCTGCAGTTGGATACTGGACTTCCTGTCTGGTCGCTCCCAGAGGGTCAGGCTGGGTCTCCACACATCCACTGCTCTCAGCCTCAATACTGGGACGCCGCAGGGTTGTGTGCTCAGCCCGCTCCTCTACACCCTCTACACATATGACTGTGTCCCCACTCACCATAGCAACAAGATTATAAAGTTTGCGGATGACACGACGATGGTCGGACTCATCTCGGGCAAGGAGGGTGAGCTAGCATACAGGGACGAGGTGGAGCGACTGTCAGAGTGGTGTACAGTCAATAACCTGCTCCTCAACAACAAAAAAACAAAGGAGCTTGTTATTGACTTTAGGAAAAACAAAACTGACATCCAGCCACTCATCATTGGCGGGGCCTGTGTGGAGAGGGTCCCGGTGTTCAGGTTTCTGGGTATGGAGCTGGAGGATAACCTGACCTGGAGTGCCAACACCAAGGAGCTGCTAAAGAAGGCGCAGCAGAGACTGTATTTTCTGAGAATTCTCAGAAAGAACCACCTCCCAAAAAATCTGCTCCTTGCTTTTTATCATTGTTCCATTGAGAGTGTGCTCACGTACGGACTGTGTGTGTGGTACGGCAGCTGCACTTCCTCGGAAAAGAAAGCGCTCCACAGGGTCGTCAGGACAGCGGAGAGAACAATTGGTTGTACCCTCCCCACTCTGGAACAAATCTACACATCCCGAAGCCACAAAAAAGCAATAGACATTTTATAGGACTCATCACATCCCGGTCATTGTCTCTTCCAGCTTTTGCCATCGGGCAAGAGATACAGAGCTATGAAAACTAGGACAAACCGCCTTAAAAACAGTTTTTATCCGAAAGCAATCATGGCCCTGAACTCAAAATAAAACTGCTCCATATTATTCTTCCAATGTGCAATATAGACCGTAAGTCAACAAGTGCAATTTGTATATTTATTACTATTCGGTTTGTTATTATATTTTGTCTTTTTGTCTTTTTGTCATTTTAACTCTTACTCCTCACACTGAGTTGATTGCACCTTCAATTTCGTTGTTCCTTTGTAAAAGTGACAATGACAATAAAGATCTATCTATCTATCTATCTATCTATCTATCTATCTATCTATCTATCTATCTATCTATCTATCTATCTATCTACTGTATCTGTCTATACTCCTCATGAACTCATCTTTGTTGATGAGGCAGGCTTCAATCTCACTAAAAGGAGAAGGAGCTGGAGGAAGATAATTGGCCAACGGGCCATTGTGAATGTCTTGGCTAGTGAGGGGGGAATGTGACAGTATGTGACCCCATCAGCCACTGAAGGGTCCTCCACTGACATGCAATCTTCAGTTCATATGATGCCATGCTTCTACTGGTTTTCCTCGATGGTCTGCAAGATCATGTATACCAACTCAACCAGAGGGAGTCAGCACAATCACAGCAGCCATGCTATGCTGTAATTTGGGACAATGTCACTTTCCACCAGGCTGCTCTGGTTTGTGACTGGTTCACCAACAACCCCAGATTCAACAGCATCTTTCCACCTGCATATTCTCCTTTCCTAAACCCTATAGAGGAGTTTTTTTCTGCATGGCAGTGGAAGGTCTATGACAGAGACCCCTACATTCATGTTCACCTCTTTCAGGCCATGCAGGATGCTTATTCAGACACAGTTCAGGCTTGCCAGAGATGGATAAGCCATGTAAAGCTTTTCTTCCTACACTGCCTGGCCAGGGCTCATATTGCATGAGACATCGATGAGATTCTCTGGCCTGGCCCTGACAAGAGAAAAGATGCTATGCCTGAATATAATTTTCTTTTTCTTTCTAATTCTTTATGTATTGTGTTTTATATTAAAGCAGTACTCCGCAACCTTTTGTCACCTTGGCACACCTAAGCCCTTCCTAGAATTCTGCAGCACACCACAAGCAAAAATATACAAAAAACATAGGAGTAACAAAGAACATACATAGAGATTACATTTATTTATTGCTTTATATTAAATAAATTTAACATCACAATTATCATTTTTTAACTTATAACTTATATTAACTAATATCAACTTTTAACTATAATTAATGTGATACCTGTGCTTGTTTTAATGAGCAGACTAGTTTTGGTCAAGGTCATGTAAGCACGACCACTTATCATTTTTTATTAAAACTACAGGTGAAAAACTTTGTTTGGGTTGTTATAGAAAGTGAGAGCAGAACTGCAATACATGCAAACTCCACGCAGAGATGATGCAAACCCAGGTCTCCTTACTGTGAGGTAGCAGCACCACCACTGCACCACTGTGCTGCCCCAAGACGTATCCAAATCAGACAAAATCATGTGGACAAGCAAGCACAGTACAGCACAAAAATCCAATTTGGAATTTCACTTCACATGTTTAGCGGTTGTGATGATGCTAAGATTCACACCCTCAGTGATTTGTTTTATTTGTGGGGACCCTGGAACACATCCAGTCTTGACCTGGTATGTGCACACTCAGGCATAATGACAGTGTTATTTGAACAATTAATAGATACAGTAAGTAGCATGGACAACAACTTATTAAAATTGTCCTTTCAAAGGGATTTGCATGTTGTTAATGGCCTCTATTAAAGAACAAACATATTAACATTAGGATTTTCTAATGTATATCTAAGAATAAATCTGGAATATATACACAGATAACCAGATTGGGACACCATAGTTCCTATTTACTTTTTAAGAACGTAGTTCAGCTTAATGTCTGTACTGTCTATGGCTATATTTAGAATCTTATTTTTTCTTAAGAGCTGCTCTTAATATTCCTCCTCTGTCTTGCTCTCCAGTCTGCAGTTGGTCATTGCCTGGCCCCCACTTAGGCATCTGAATTATGTTTAGGAGAAATGTTTTCTTCAATAGTGAGGAAATGTACAGACATGACAAACTTTCAATAAGGAGTCAGTCAATCAACATTACTTGCCCTCTGCCCCAGATACACACACTCCTCCAGTATCTCCTTGGATTTACTACATAGCAAAGCTAAAAATCAAACATTTGACAAGACAACCCACCAGTTAAAGCCTATTTATCAGACAGGGCAGATCTAGATGTGAGACTATGCACATGATATAATATGTCATCATTATTGTGCTATGTTTTCTTTCTTTGCACAAATACGGTCAAGGAACCATATTAGGATTGGACAGATTAAACTAAAGAAAGCAAGGAGGCAATAGTCATTTAAAATGAATACAATGTTTGTATACAGCAGGTTGCTTTAATTGCACAGATGGACCAGGTTCAGTGCTGGGAATTGCACTGTGAAAGGTCATTCAACTTACAGTGCCTTCTCAAAATCATAACGCTCACAAAATAAAAACAACACAAATCATTCAAAACAGCAATAAAATGTTAAAATATATTTAAAAATATTTTGGCATACATATCCACACAATATAAGTTGACAGGGATGAACGTAACAAGGTTGCAAAACTGTTTATTGCAAAGTTGAATACCACCTGCAAGGCTGGAAAAGAGTACATTCTTCATGAAGAGAAAGCTCAGACCTCAACACCTTATAACATTTTTGTAACCCATATTTTTAAGCTTTGTAAATAAATATTTGTCTGGACAATAATAAGAAAATTACATTTGCTTATGAAAAACAAAAAGGGCAGATAATTGAACTGTGAGAAATACTGTAATGGTCAGGATGATGGACCACCATGAGAAAGGCAGAGAAACAAATAAGGAAGAAAAAGAGAGTAACTGAGAGAAAAGATAATAGTGTCTCTGCCCTTTAAGAAAGTAATGGTGAGAATGAAGGTTGAGAAAGGAATGTCTTAAAGATTCAGGTTTATATTTGTGATTCCATAAACGTATATGAGACAAATGACAAACTGGCAAGAGAAGAACCAGACTGTTTAGTCTAAAAAAAATTAACATTTGTAATTTGGCAATACCAAAAATTAGCCATTTCAAACATAACTAATGAACTAATCTTAACTATAACTAAATAGTCCTTAAATTATAGCATTCCTTGTTGCTTTTACTGTTACAAACCCTCAGTGAATTACTGTAATATTAACTGTAGTGATTTTATATCTTAATTAACTTCTATATATGCATTTGTAATTTCTGGCTTTTAAAAAAAACAGCAGCACAAATCAAATGTTCACCTCTCACTGAAGTTAAAATTAAAATCTGTATTAATGCATATTATATTTCTCATTCTTGCTTGATTAATTATGAATTATTATTTTTCATAATTTTATGTTATTTCTGTTGATTTTGTTTATAATTGTTTGTGTACTTACCCTTGAAGTTTGTCTATGTTTCATGTTCTTTGTGGGTGGTTCCCCAAGAGGCGGGGCCACCCTGACATCACTGCTCCTGAGTCCTTCCTCTGGCTAATTAGCCCACAGAAGAGTAAGCTCAAGCAACGTTCTCATGAAATATTTTTAGGGATGTTTTGTAAGCATTTTTTCTGCATACTCATGGTTTTTCTGACTATTTTGCTCCATTTTTGGATTAGGTTTCTAGAGTAGTATATTAGGTCTTGTTTTCTTTATTATTGCCTTTATGGCAAACTCCTGTCTACTCTTTTGACCACTTTTGGTTATTTTCTTTTTGTTTGAATAAATATTGCTTCACACACATATTGTATTTTAGGGTTTCGCTAAGGGTGTCTCATCATCTATGTAACAAAGTTTCTCATCAAGATGATCATATATGACAGCTAATGTAGCAGAAGACCTCACAAATGAACAAAAGATGATACATATGGTGTGATGTTATGAAATTTGTATTCCATTTTATTTGGTATTAGATTATCCATGTAGGAATTATGTAATATTCTTAGTGTTAAAATGAGGTATTCAATTTATTTAATAATTATGACAAGATAAGTTGCTTCAGACAGGGACCTTATGGTACTTTGTAAAAGATTTACGAGAAAAAAAGAGTCCTGTGTATTTAATCATAGACATTAGGCTAACACTTTAAATAAAGATTTACTCCTTTGCAAACATAATGTAGAATTTATTTTGGCAAGTCCCAAAGCATTGTGAAATATTTGTTCTTTTCAAAATGGAATAAAATATAACACATAAGTAGGTTGCTGTTAAAATTAAGAACTGGACTACAGCCATCATTAATTAAAATCTTGGCAATACATAGACAAAAGTAAGAAATCTCTCTTCAAAAACAGAAAAAAATGACAATTAATACTCTGGCATTCTGTTAGAAAATTCTCACACTTTGCAAAATTAAAAATGGCATGTTTTCATTTTTGTATTAATAGTGCTTTTATTCAAACTTACAAAAAGCTGTTGTTTCCCATATTATGTGGAGGTGTCTTGATGCTACAGTAATGTTTTAGTCTCTTTGTGTAAGTTCCTATAATATCTGCACAATATAGTGAAGTGAGTTTCTCTTATCATTCTTTGTAGATTCGCTATGACTGGCTCAAGTTGGCTGGAGTGCATATTCTAATTCTGAGTATGATAGAGTTAAGTTTGGATTCTGCCTAAACTGTTCAAAAACAATAAATGCATCCATACACATATATTTAAATGTTTCAGTGTTTATACTGCCTGTTTTTTTCAGTTTTTTGTGTCTGTGAATTTCAATTTAACTATACTGTATTTATAATTCACCCATCAATTATTGATCTTTACATCTCAAACATATTTTTTCTTTATTTTTAGCAGACTTACAATTTTTTTTTCAGTATTTGTTAATACTATGCACTATCAATTTTCCATTTGTTTCTGCCAAAATGTTTTGATTCTGGATGTCAGACTGATTAGATCTTTTGATTCACAGCTCTTATAGACTCCAATGTTCAAAACCTGACCTGGTAGTCTCTGGTCAGTGACCTGGTAGTCCTTGCTGCTGTGCAGGTGGTAGCCTTTTACAAAAGCTCAGTGTTATCCCTGTTTTTTTTTGTGTGTGTTTTGGAACTTTTTTTATGATGATATGATTTGGCATATGGCTTTTGAATGAAAAAATAGACAATAAAAACCATATAAATGGATTTTAAATTTAAAATTGATCTGCTGCTGTTCATTGCAAATACGAGTACCAGCTCATCTCAATTGCTTTTCAGACAAGCCGTGAACCTGGGAGATGTCACAGGGTGAGCAAAAAAGGTTTTTGAAAAAGTTAACCTCTGGAACACCAGGAGACGTAAGACACACAAAGAATTCAAGAAATGCAAAGTGCAGTATTTTAAATATTCCCGTAAATAGCAGGTATCACTGCAGCCCTGAGCGCCTAAGTAGCTCTGTTTCACCCTACTGAAGGAGCTGTTGGACAGAGATGAGTCAAGTCAATTTTATTTATATAGCACAAACAGCAACTGCTGACCAAAGTCCTGTACAGTTTAAATAAATAGACCAATGCATATACTGTAGAAAATAAAATACACAAGATATAACAAAGAACATTCTCATGCTAGTTTTAGAAGCCAAGAACAAAAGATGGGTGTTCAATCTGGATCTAAAAGTGACCAAAGCTGATGCAGACCTAATATAAAGAGGGTAGATTATTCACTCCAGTGCTTAGGGAATGTTTAGCTACTTCAAAGGCACGATCACCTCTGAGCTTAAGTCTAAAACTCTACATAACAAGCAACATCTGGTCAGAAAACCTAAGTGATTATGAGGAAGAATAAGGGTGAAACAGATTAGTGAAATAAAAAAAAAAAAAACAAACAAAAAGATTTTTAAATCAACTCTTTACCAAACAGGAAACCAGTGAAGAAAAACTAAAATTAGTGTAATATAGTTATGTTTTTGTGTGCTTGATACGATCCTGGCCATAGTATTCTTGATACATTCTAGATGAGCAAGGGATAACTGGTTGACCCAAGTGTTATAAGGAGCTGCAATAGTCAAAAAAGGAAGAGACAAGGGAATGAATTAGATTTTCAAAAATGGCTACAGATAGAAAAGGCTTCACTTTAGCTAATACCCTGGATTGAGTGAAACTGACTTTAGCAACAGAGGTAATTTGTTTCAAAAACCACACGAAGATTTTTTTGTTAAAGATTTACAGTAGGTTGTCAGAGGGCCATGGTTACTTGCAGAAGCACAGGTAGGGTCAAAGGGTCCAAAACACACAATCGCTATTTTTTGTCATTCTGATTGAGAAAGATTAATGACAACCATGTCTTCAAATATTTCATATTTTCTAGTAAGGTTTTAAGAGAATTTGGTATGCTTTGTGCAGTGGAAGATATATCTGTGTATCATCTGTGTAACAATGAAAGGAATTTTTTAATAGATCCTAAAGGCAACATTTACATTGAAAAAAAGAATAGGACCAAGGATAGATCTTTGTGGGACCCAACAAACAGGTAAAAGGAGCTGAGTTAGTGGGAGGACAAATTCCCCAGGCTGATTGAAAAACATCTGCCTGATAGGTATGGCATGCCTACATACTGCCCAAGACAGGCAATGAGGATTGTCATGGTCAACTGTATCAAACACTGCAGTTAGACCTAAACATAACAAGATAGCAGGACCCCTAGAGTCATTTACTAATAGAAGATCATTTAAACCCCTAAAAGTGCTGACTCAGCTGTGATGTGCCTTAAAACCAGACAAATTTTTAAAAAAAAATGCCATTTTTATTCAAAAAAAATGTCTATTGTAGAAAGGAAAATTTCTCCTAAAGTTTAAAAAGAAAAGGCAACTTGGAGATGGATCAAAATTTTGAAAAAGTATAACATCCAAATAATACCCTAGGTTCTTGTCTATAAGCCGGACTCATGTATAAGCCGGAGACCAAAAATCATACGAATTTTTAAAATAAAATCGTATCATAGATAAGCCGGACTCATGGATAAGCCGAACGTACTATAACCTATAACTAATAGAAGGGAGGGAGGTCAGTGGTCTCACTCGCACCCATTTAATTTCTTTAAGGGGGGAGAGAGTGTGAGATATTGGCGTCTCTCTCACTCCCCGCATGGCACGGCCAGAGCGCGTTCTTTCTGGGCGTCGCCGAGTCAACACGCGCGCGTAGCGGTCATTTAAATTGTGATTTTATATGTAAGCATATTTAAATATATATCGCGGATTTTTTGCTGGTTCGCGGATTTCTGCGGACAATGGGTCTTTTAATTTCTGGTAAATGCTTCCTCAGTTGGTTTGCCCAGTTGATTTCATACAAGGGACGCTATTGGCAGATGGCTGAGAAGCTAGATTGCTTACTTTTCTCTCACTCTTGCGCTGACTATCTGTGATCCTGACGTATGGGGATTGAGCAGGGGGGCTGTTTGCACACCTAGACGATACGGACGCTCGTCTAAAAATGCTGAAAGATTATCTTCACGTTGCTATCTTTTGTAAAGCTGATTCCTGAAAAGACATGCTGCACAGTGCTTCGCATACTTAAAAGCTCGAAGGGCACGTATTGATTTTTGACTGAAAAACAAACTCTGTCTCTGTCTCTGTCTCTCTCTTCCTGCTCCTGACGGAGGGGGTGTGAGCTGCCGCCTTCAACAGCTTTGTGCCGCGGTGCTTCGCATACTTAAAAGCCAAACAGACATATTGATTTGTTTGCTTCACTCCTTTGAAGAGGAAGATATGTTTGCATTCTTTTAATTGTGAGACGGAACTGTCATCTCTGTCTTGTCATGGAGCACAGTTTAAACTTTTGAAAAAGAGACAAATGTTTGTTTGCAGTGTTTGAATAACGTTCCTGTCTCTCTACAACCTCCTGTGTTTCTGCGCAAATCTGTGACCCAAGCATGACAATATAAAAATAACCATATAAACATATGGTTTCTACTTCGTGGATTTTCTTATTTCGCGGGTGGCTCTGGAACGCAACCCCCACGATGGAGGAGGGATTACTGTATAAGCCGGACTTATGTATAAGCCGATATTCTATTTTTTCATTTTCACAACTTTTTTCCTTAGATAAGCCGCGGCTTATAGACAAGAACTTAGGGTAATTATTATTTTATTTTTATTTTTTAATTTTTTTATTAAGGGCTGGCACCACCGGATATTTAAAATAGGCTGGGACTGAACCAGTGTTTGGACAACTATTTATAATGTCCAAAACAGAAGATGAGTGACTAAGTGACTAATACAGGCTCAAAATCATGAAAAATAATGGAGCATATAGGAGGGACAGAAGATTTATCAAATGAGGGTATAATGTGAGAACTAATGTCAGCAGTTTTTTTGAGCAAAAGAATCAGAAAAAATCCTTGTAGTCTGATGTTGACATGTCAGAACATGTAGGAACGGAAGGCTTAAGGATAGTGTTTATGGTGTTAAATAAAGGTCTAGGTCTATAACAGTTATTTGCAATAATATCTGAAAAATGCTTTGTTCTAGCAGATTTTCACAGCTTTCTGGTAATTTGACAAACTGTCCCTTAAAATATCAAAAGACACTTGAAGCTTGTCTTTTTCCACTTATTGTTTGGTCTGTTCGACTATATGCCTCTTTGAGGGTTCACGTGACATCATTTAACCATGTCTCGGGTTTTTGTTTTGAGCACTTGACCTTAAACAGAGCAACAGAGTTTGAAATGTTAGAAGTAGCATTATTAAACAACGCAATTAGACTATCAGTGCTCAGCTAAACTGTGTGTGTGTGGGTTCGTTGCACAGCATCCATTAACATTGTGGAAAATTGGCCCACAGTAGTGAAAAAGTTGCATTGTAGAATCATATTGAATTATGTATCCAGTGCCTTCAATACCATCTAGCCATCCCTGTTAACAGGTAAGTTCAGGGATCTGCAGGTGAATGAGCCTATGGTGTCTTGGATAATGGACTATCAGTCTGTCGAACTGCAGTTTGTGAGACTCGAGGACTGTGTTTCTGATACAGATGTGAGCAAAACCGGAGTACCACAAAGAACAGTCCTTTCATATTTTCTATTGACCCTGGTTTATAAGGACAACACCAACACATGTCACTTGCAGACATTCTCAGATGATTCTGCACTGATGGCATTTATTGATAAGGGGAATAAGACAGAGTATAGGAGTCAGGTGGAGAACTTTGCTTCTTGGTGCAAAGAGAACTGTCTGCAATTCAGCATCAACAAAAACAAGGAACTGCTTATTGATTTTTCCTGTACCAAACAGCCTCTCTGCCTGTAGAACTTGAATTTGAACCCTGGTTTGGTGTGCACCTAGCAGGTGATGTGGGTGTGCTGTTAAAAGGAAACTAGCTGCATTACTTGCTGTGTGTGTGCTGAGTCTCTTACACTTCTGAGCTTATGCTTAAAGGCTAAGGTGTTATTTTGGTAACCGCTGTGATAAAGGTTTGAGTATTATTAAAAAAGGCAGTCAAGTAGCTTTATTATCTAATATAGCAAACAGAAAAAAAGCAATGCTTCACGATATAAGAGGAAAAATAGGTAATTTTATTAAAGTGTGCTTGCTGCTTCTATTATTATGCTTAGGACAGGTTTCTTGTTGACCAACTTGCTGGACAAAAAAAGGAAACACACCAAGGGTTCAAGACGGATTGGACATGCGGGATATTTAATGTTCTGACATGTCCTGTTAGAAACTGGATATAACCAATGATGTTAAAAGTTTTCTGATTATGTAATGAATTCCTTGGAAATGTGATCTAATCAATGAAGTGTATAAATAAAACGCTTTACCAGCTCCTCCTTTGTAACACTTGCTAATTACTTGCTTGTGCTCCTGTAAAGGGTACCTGTTGCAAGACAAAGAAAATAAAGAAGATTGATTGACGCTTTCTCCTGCCTTCATTTATTGCTTCAATTATAAGGGGAGAACAGGATACCCGGTGAGGGTGCTGTTAAATTTCTTCTACATGCCTGATCACTATTCAGAGTCTGGATGTGGAGGTGGTACATTGCTATAAGTTATTGGAGGACCACACCAATTGCAAGCAGGAATTGTCTCATAACACAGAGGAGCTACATAAGAAGGGGCAGAGCAGGCTCCTTTTTCTTAGGAGACTGCATTCCTTTAATGTGGATAGTAAGGTCTTATACAGTACATGTTTTATAACACTGAAATAGCACAGTGTGATTTTTTTGTGCTGTAATGTGCTAGTCAGTTCAGGGAATTATGTCATTCTATGGTACCATGTAACCTAGTACTACATGTTACATGTGGGCTAATTTGATACAAAAGCCTTGACTTCTAATCCATCTAGGAAAGTGTAACTCCAAAATCAAATCACCCTGCAGCTGGTTTTTAATAGGAAGGGCATCAAGAGAAACACTGAGACAAAAACAACTTGGAAAAGGATGGGCTCCATCAAGTTGCACTTGCTCTAGCCACATCATGGAAAATGACATCCGCAACACAATTTATGCCTGGCTTAGTCATCTCCCAGATTACCAAGGACCAAGCCTTCCATAGTACATCAGGGTGGAGGTTGGAAATGTGCTACCGATGTAACAAAATGTAAGCTCCCAGCCAGAGGAAACACGGTAATTGGGACATGCAATGTCAGAACAATGAATGCAGCTAGTAGAGTGAGAAGAGCTCATCCATGAAATAGAAAGATACAGCTGGAATATCCTTGTTTCTGGAGAAACTTTAAACAAAAAAGGACTCAAGATTTTCTTTTCTGGGCAAGAAGATAGTCTTGAACATAAAGAATCTTTCCTCATGTAAAAGAACACTGTAAACAACAAGTGACTTATCACCATTTGATTAACAGCAACCCTATTAAGCATAACCATCATACAAGCTTATACTCTAATAACAAAATATGATGACGGTCCTTTGATCCATAAAATTCACGTTATAACCAAAATATGAATATAAAATATTTACAAACAATAGAAAACCATTTAATTAATAAAGCTTGTTTGATTTATGAAGGTGGTCAAGATAACTGATTCAACTATAAAACTAAGTAGTTTGGTCTTCTAGATTATAATGGGCCTTTGCAGGAAGAAGAGCTTCCTGGTTTATGTTTTCCAAGCAGTCTTTTTAATTCAGGAACTGAAAGAATTATGATGTATGGGAGTTTTTAAACAGAATCTACATCATGAGCAGAAATGACTTTCAAATCACACTTTTTATGATCTATTTAGTTTAAGGCATTTTTGAGCATGTTTAGACTGAACACCTACTAGTTCTTACTAGTGCTTTAATTCCTGCCCTTTGTTGCAGAATAATTAATTTCATATAGTTCATTCTGTTTCTTTTTGTGAAACTAAGATGATAAAATAAACTCTGCTAATTGCTGTTAGCAAAACACTTCCATGTACATCCACTGAAGAAAGACTAAAACAGAAAATGTGTATCTCTAAGGTAATTAGGTGAATCAAACAACAGTTGATATATTGATTTGATGGTTGAAATATGATATTGCTGCTGTGGGAAAAGGCACCATCTATTTAATCAATGCCAACTGGTTGCTTAGCTCTTTCCTGGGCTTTACTTCAGTATACCACCAATAAGTGTGGGTACTATATATGAGCTCATGACCTTTTTACTATTAATGTTATTGATTTCTAAATATTCTAAACTCCTATTTCAGAACCAAAAGAGGCAAGCTAGTGAAATTAACAGTGACTATATATTCCACCATAGTTCTAAGAGAATGTGAAATATACAGTAGAATCCCCATTTAATGTTCTTCTAAGGACTGGATCACATCTCTCAAAAGTAAAGTTATAGGCACAATGTTTTTTTCAAGAAACTTGCTTTACAAATGGCCTGCAATCATTTTTATATTAGAGAGAAAAACGAGTGGAAAAATGGCCTTTAAAACAGGATACTACAAGAGCCTTTTAATACCCTATGAACTCAGTGATGCTTTAGCCGTTTTCAATCCTATATTAACAATTTTTTTTTAATACATTGGGAATCAATTGTCATATGTGTGTGCATAGGGGACAACTGAACAGCTCTACTCCAGGGGTAGGTACAGTGTCCTAATACCTTTTTTCTTCTTCCCTCAGTAAACCGGGGTCCTCATGTATAAACACATGTATTTCCACGCTCACATCACAAAATATAAAATCTAAACTTGGCGTAAAGCCACACACATTCTCAAGCCAGCTCAATCCATTGTGTATGCAAGTTTTGGCTCAGTTTTGAAAACTGGTGGCACTCAGCATCAAAGCAGTTCTACTTTTCCTGTGTGGTTTCCCTTTATTTTTTAGATTCACATCCCTGACGCAGCTTTATCAAATATACTGAAATTAACTGCATATTGTTTATTAGTTTAAGGCATCTAATTGTAATCAATATGTAACAATATAATGGTCCACGGAATGGCCAAATTATTCCAAATACCATAGCTGCTTTAGCGTTGTTACTCTCAGTACACCACTCAGAATATTTTAACCCAGTGTATTTTACAGTTTAATCCCAAGAACTCTAAATGCACTCAAGCATTCCATCAAGTGCTCCTGGTAGAACTGTTTAAACTTATAAGTACTATTACCTCTCTGTAAATGTGCACAACCTGAGCCACTTTTTTAACCATTTGCACTATCTGCACTATATGTACATGCACATTGTACTTATGCTTTCATATATGTTTCATTGTTTTTTTTATCGCATTATTATTATTGTTATTACTGTTATTTTATCATTTTATAGGAAAATAAGTAGTTAAACGTGTGGGCATGGTGGCGCAGCAGTAGTGATGAGCTACCGACCCATTCAGGGTTTGTTCCTGCCTTGCACTGTATGCTTGCTGGGACTGGTGCATCCCTGGATGGACAGATGGATGGAATAATTAAACATGTACTACGAATATATTTCAATGTTCCTTAAAAGTTTTGAAGAATCGAAGTTTTAAGCTTACAGATGGCTTGACATTTATTACAGAGCTTATTGTGTGGCAATTGGTTACTTGGAGAAAGAAAAGGAAGGACAGGAATTGGTGGTTAGTATGTTTGAAAGAGACGGTACTGCTGCAATAAGTTATTTCATCGAGGGTCGTATTCGCTGAAAATGTTTCTTTTTTCCCCATGCTTTTTCCTTTGTCTTTTCACAGAATGCTGAACTTAAGGGGCTTTTATATTGATTTGAATATTAAAAGAGGCATAATTCTGGGAGGAGTTGGGGTGGGGTGGCAGGTGCATGCACATGCACATGCCTTACATTTCACGCTGACCAGGATTTATGAAGTGGAAGAATATGGAAGTTGACGTACACACACATTTATGCATCTGGATTTTTTTTCTGTTTACACACGTGTGTTTTGTCTATAAGCTATGTTTTAGTCTGAATTCTACACATGGCTTAAAACCTCTGATGTCACTTCTGGTGTCAATCCACCTGGACCTACCTCTTCCTGCTGGAAGGACTGAAAATTGGAAGGTCCGTTGTCTTTGTCAGTACCATCCTAAACTCATGTCTGAAAAGACATCTTTGAAATTATTGCATGTTCTTTTTCCTTTATAATTCAGTCATACAGGGTTATTAAGCTGGCATCACAACTGTTTATCACTTTTGACATACTGTGGCCTATTCAGCAGGATTTCCTGGCCTTCTGTTTGGCAGGAGCCTGTATTTAAAAAAAAATCTTGCAGCTAAAAAAAACCCAAACAAACTTACACGGGGCAAGCAAATGTGACTGTCACTAATTTTACCATCGGGAAGAAAACACCTAATATAGGGGATAAATCATCAGGAAACAACCATTCTGTTGCTGAGGGAAGATTGTTCTGGTTACAAGAAATAGATCAAGTCCCCTCTGAAAGGACAGGAGATTTCTCAGAAGACAAGCCCAATGATGTTCAGAGGACTGTACAGGAGAGGTGGCACTCATCTAGGTATGTTTTGGTGTGGGTTGCTAACACCTGGCAATTTGTTGTCTTACCCTTTGAGCTTGCTGTCTCCTACATTCTTCTATACCTAGGTAAAATGGCCACAATGCACTGACAGCAAAGAGAACACCCTATGTCAAATATATGTCATTAGTTGAGGCAGATCATGGGAAAGAATCTGAGGCACCATAAGAAAACCATGATGGTGACCTGGAAGTGGAACCATGGAACCCGTCTTAGCAACCACCCAAACTTAAAATCCCAGGATACTGTCCTTCACCTGAATGAGCATGTACAGGTGGCAGACTTATTTTCAGAAATGGAGGAATCAGACAGGAAGATCCAAACTCCATTTGTCCGACACTTGAGGCAAAGGAACTTATCAGAAGAACTAGGAGCACTACTACAACCACTACATACATTGTTACGGGTAATGGAGAATATCAGGTCACTATTACAGGCATTAGAAGACATAATGAAGGTGGTCTCGTCCGTTTATAGGAGATGGACGTCTGAAGCAGAGCTCCGCTAGCAGCGGCTTTATTTTCCCACGTATTTCATATTATATAGAGGTATCCTGTACTTAACCCGACCAAAGAACTTCCACTACAATATACAAGCATGAGTAACAAGAAGAAAAGTCAGAAAGAACAGGAAAAGAAACTTAAAGCCACTTCAAAGTCTGGACAGACATCCGTACCTGCTGTAACAGGAGCTGCATTTCCACTCACGGAGCACGAAATCCGAAGCGAACTGTCCGAATTGACAGAGATGATTGCTACACTGGCTGCCGCCATGGCTACGGCCATAACTGAGCTTAAGAAGGATAACAAGAATGAGCTTAAGAAATCTAACATTGAGCTTAAGAACGAGCTTAAGAAGGACATCATCGAGGTTAAAAAGGATAATAAAGACTGGAAAACGCGTCTATTTAAACATTTTGACGTGAACTTTAAAGGCATGTTGGAGAAATTAGAGGAACACATCGAAGAAAATAGATCCAAACTGAAAATGCTTGCCTACCGGATTAATGACGTTACAGATCACCTGGATGACGTTAAGCAGGCATTCATGGCTCGAGTTGAAACAGCGGAACAATTGGCGTCTAACGCCGATGAAAAAGCCACAGCTGCGAATTCCGAATGCAAAAAACTTGGAGACAGACTTGCGGCCCTGGAAGATGGGTACAGAAGAAAAAATATAAGAATTGAGGGTATACCTGAGAAACGAGAAAGCGCAAGCCCAGTGAAATTTGCAGTAGAATTACTGTCTAAAATAATTGGAGATGATTTTAAACTTGACATTGAGATAGCAGCTGCTTATCGCACATACAGGTCAAGTACCTTTAAACCTAGGTCTTTTATTGTCCGCTTCGAGCGACTACGATGTAAACTTGATGTGATGGCACTTCTCAGACACAAGCAAGACATTATATTTGAAAATAATCTTATTCGTATTTTCCCCGACTTCTCACCATTAGCAGCTGTAAAACGTGCAGCCTACTTTGACATTAAAAAGTTGCTACAGAAAGCCGATATCAAATACAGCCTCTTGTATCCCGCCAAACTGAAAGTGGAAGTTCAAGATCAATATTATATTTTTTCAAGCAAGGAAGAAGCTGAAAAGGAACTAAAGAAGCTGTTTCCGACACTGTTTTGAAAGTTAATAAGGAGCTGTATTCTATCAAGGCATGGGAAGGACCTATCTGCTCTCATATCCACTTTTAAAGAGACTGGTATTATAATTATACATCCTTTTCTTTATCTGGACATTATATGTTTACGTCTTAATTAGAGTTATAGACGTGAGTGTGGAAGTGTGGAAGTAATTAAAGTAGGATTTTATTTTTTTTTTTAACTACCTTAAAGTAGGCTGTTTAACATCATACTCTGGGTTTATTGCTATTTCTACTATTACATTTATACTATTACATTATACTATTACAGTAGGAATTACCATGTTTATCCTAGACTACTTTTTAAAATCATTCCGAGGGTTCATTCTTTTTTTTTTATCTTAATATCTTAAAATTGCTGAAGATTATTTTAAGCTTACAGACTGTTAATGATTATATTTTCGGCAGATAATATTTAGAATTCAGCTGCAATAGATATCTCTTTGTTTTAATTCTCTAACGCCACTGCGGGGTGGGGTTTGTTTTGTTGTGGACGTGCTCTGTCTCTTCGTATGTCAGAGGACCGAGACATCGCAAAGTGGGATCAAGCCCCATGTGGGGAGGCAAAATGGGGGGGTGGGGGGGATAAAGGGGGGGGCGAGAAGGAGAGCAGGCTATATCTAATCTATTTTTCTAATCCCTATAACTATAAGTATCAATGCAACAATAGGCTAAAATGCAATAAATAACTCATGGGGAATCTTGAAATTAAGATTAAAACTGCCTCATTATCAGTCAAGACTATAAAATGACATTAAAACTCAGAATAAAGGTCTCCATGATGGGACAGTTAACTTTGTGAGCTGGAATGTTAAAGGCCTGAATCGCGAATTAAAGAGAAAGAAAGTATGCTCTCACCTAACAGGCTTAAACGCTAAAATAGTATTTGTACAGGAGACCCACTTACTAAGCAAGGATCAGTTCAGACTACAAAAAGACTGGACTGGCCAAATGTTCCATTCTAGCTTTATAAAGAAAACTGGAGGGGTGAGAATTCTCATACACAGAACAGTTCCATTTGTAGCATCAGATGTAGTATCGGACCCTGAAGGGAGATATGTGATGGTCATGGGCAACTTATATAACAGTAAAATGATTTTGATAAATGTTTATGCACTCAATGTCGATGATAAGGAATTCATGCAAAATCTATTTGCATCCATTCCCAATGTGAACACTCATAAAATTTTAATGGCTGGGGATTTTAATTGTGTTTTAAATCCACTTTTAGATAGGACTCCTGTGACAAGGGGGACGACATCTAATACTGCAAAGACAATTACACAGTTTTTAAATGATCACAACTTATCAGACCCCTGGAGGTTTCTTAACCCAAACTCAAGAACATATTGGTTCTACTCACCAGTGCATTATAGCTACTCAAGAATTGATTATTTTTATATAGATAATAATTTCCTGCCTACAATTAAATCATGCAAATACAACACAATTGTTATCTCCAACCATGCCCCTCTAGTCTTGGAGCTAAAATCATTAAGCCCCTCACACTCACCTCGCAGATGGCGCCTTAACCCTCTTCTATTGGCAGATGAGAACTGCACAGAATTTATATCCAAACAAATCATCTTCTTCCTAGAGACAAACACGTCCACAGAGGTTTCTGCAGGAACACTCTGGGAAACTCTAAAGGCCTTCTTAAGAGGACAGATTATTTCATTTCTTTCCCACAGAAATAAATTAGAAACCAAGAAAGTGTCAGAGCTAAGAAGCGAAATTACTAGAATAGATGAAGAACAAGCCAGGCGTCCAAGTGAAGCTCTACACAGGAAAAGGCAGGCCCTGCATACAGAACTTAACATCTTAACTATTAAAGAAACTGAACAACTTATTTATAAGTCTAGACATCATTACTATGAACACGGAGAAAAAGCTAATAAGCTTTTAGCTCAACAAATTCACAAACAAAAAGTTCGCAATGCAATGCCAGTAATCACCAACACGAATGGAGAAGAAATTATTGACCATAAAAATATAATGCACGCATTTAGAGATTATTATAAATCCTTATATTCTACTGTGCTCAAAGAAGACAACACACAATCTAATGCATTTCAGGATACATTACAGACACCACAAATAGATGCTTTAAGTGCTGAGGAACTGGATAAACCTCTAACGCTAACAGAATTACTAGATGCTATAAAGTCACTTCAAAGCGGGAATCAGCAGGCCGTGATGGTTGCCCCGTAGAATTTTATAAGAAATTCTCCACTCATCTAGCTCCCCTCTTATTGGCAACATTTACAGAAGCTAGAGACAACCAAATACTACCTCAAACATTTCATCAAGCATTAATCACGTCTTTCCTAAACAAAATAAGGACTTGTTACAATGTGCATCATACAGACCAATTTCACTCCTGAATAATGATGTTAAGATACTCTCAAAAATTCTAGCTAGAAGGATGGAGAAAGTGCTGCCCTTGGTAATATCACAGGATCAAACTGGATTTATTAAAGGCTGACATCTATCTTCCAATCTCCGACGCTTGTTTAATGTTATATATTCACCAGCAACATCAAACACCCCAGAGATATTACTATCATTAGACGCAGAAAAAGCATTTGATATGATTAAATGGAACTACCTTTTCACTGCATTGGAGAAATTTGGGTTTGGCCCGAATATTTGTGCATGGATCAAACTACTGTATACCAATCCAGAAGCCTCAGTTTGTATTAATAACATTTGCTCAGACTACTTTAAGCTAGAATGTGGTACCAGACAAGGATGTTCCTTGTCGCCACTGCTGTTTGCAATCGCCATTGAACCACTGGCGGTTCACTGCCAAAATTCTTATCAGATAAAGGGGATTTTCAGAGAAGGACTGGAACAGAAAATTTCTCTATATGCAGATGATATGGTTTTATATATATCAGACCCAGAAAACACTGTCCCTGCAGTTTTAACAGCACTAACAGAATTTCAAAAGATACCTGGTCTTAAAATTAATCTGAATAAAAGTATACTATTTCCAGTGAATTCACAAGCATATAATATTAGATTGGACACCCTACCTTTTACCATAGCAGATCAGTTTAAATACCTAGGGGTAAATATCACAAGTAAACATAAAGCTCTTTATCAACAAAATTTTGCCATCTGTATGGAAAAAATTAAGTAAGAATTGCATAGATGGTCAACCCTTCATCTCACTCTAGCCGGAAGAATTAACATTGTTAAAATGAATATCCTTCCTAAACTTCTTTTTTTATTTCAAAACATTCCAATATATATATCAAGAAATCGTTTTTTAAACAGTTAGATTCAACAATAACCTCATTCTTTTGGAACTCAAAACATCCACATATCCGAAGAGCGACCCTACAAAGACCTCAGGCAGAAGGTGGCATGGCTTTACCTAATTTTCAGTTTTATTACTGGGCAGCAAACATACAAGCCATAAAAACCTGGACACAAATAAATGAACATACACAGGCTTGGTCCACAATAGAAATAAAATCCTGTAGTACTTCTTTATACTCCCTGCTCTGCTCTCCAATAAATGCAAGTTATCGCAATATCCCAATTGTACTTTACTCACTCAGAATATGGAACCAACTTAAAAAGCATTTTAAGATGGAAAATCTTTTATCTGTGGCACCTCTGCAAGAGAACCACCTCTTTCAACCCTCGCAAACATATCCAGTTTTTAATACCTGGAAAAGTTTTGGGCTTAAAATGCTCAGAGATCTTTATATAGACAACATATTTGCATCTTTTGAACAATTACGTTCAAAATTCAACCTCCCAGCTACACATTTCTTTCACTATCTTCAAATTAGAAATTTTGTTAAACAGAAATTGCCCGATTTCCCCCACCTCGCACCCTCCACAATTCTGGAAAAAATACTGCTCAATTTTGAGGAATTAAACAACATTTCCGCATTATATGAAATCCTATTAGAGTCCCTACCTTTCAAAGATCCAAGTGGACATTGGGAAGAAGACCTCTTAATCAATATATCAGAAAAGGAATGGAAGGTAGCAAAGCAGAGAATTCACTCGAGCTCCATATGCGCAAAGCATAGAATTATTCAACTAAAAATTATATATCGAGCCCATCTGTCTCGCTTAAAACTGTCCAAAATGTTTCCAGGGCAAGATCCAACCTGCGAACGCTGCAACCAAGCTCCTGCCTCACTGGGTCACATGTTCTGGGCCTGCACCAAAATAACATCATTATTGACCAAAATTGAAAGTGCCTTTCAGACAGCCTTGGTATCACAATTCCTCCTAACCCATTAACAGCTGTGTTCGGTGTTCTTCCAGATGAACTTGAAGTTGAGAAGGACAAGCAAACGGTGATTGCATTCACTACACTTTTGGCACGCAGACTTATTCTGTTAAATTGGAAGAATCCTAACTCTCCTCTGATAAGTCAGTGGGAAACTGATGTTTTATATTATTTGAAATTGGAAAAAATCAAATTCTCAGTTAGAGGATCTGTACAAAATTTTTTCAAAACCTGGCACGATCTGATCAATATTATTTTAGAAGAGAAATAACTATTAACGCATTTAATTCCCTTCTCCATCTCTTATTTACCTATACATTTATTTCTCCCTTTCTTCTATTTATTTTTGCCTTATTAAAAAGCCCTAAGCAATTCTCCTTTGGCTTAGCTCTCCTTCTCAGGGGTGGGGTTTGATTTGTCTTCAATTTTGTTTGGTTATAAATTGATCAATTTGTATGGAATGATTACAATAAAAATTAATAAATAAAATATATTAAAAAAAAGAAGACATAATGAAGGCAGAGATTAGCAGTTCAAGCAGAAAAGGGTACTTTCTCTTCACATAAAGGATCCTTGACTGCCTATATGCCCAATAATAAGCCATGGAACCACCCCAAAAAGGCTGACTCACCTAACAATTGTAAAGAGGTTCCCATAAGTTCACCTGTCCGAGGTGTTCTACCTCTGCTTTCAGTGACCAAAAAAGAGGGGAAGCTTAGAGATAACAATGGTAGAGACCAATGGGATGTAATGAAAAAAATTTCCCCCTTGTTTTAAAAGACTCAAGGTTGCACATTTCATGTCTAAAGGCGATGAATTTCATGAGGAGGGATATCTTTGGAGGGACTTCCCAGGTTGGAAGCATGGGTCGTTTCGACCATCTGCTTTCATTCCGTAACCCACAATTACTCTTTGCCAGCATTTTAATAAACACTGCTGTTTCTCCTTAATGTAGGAGTTGTGGACAATGCAATTGACAGCATGTTTGAAGGTGGACTGAACCACTTGCAGGACTGGTCTCCTCACTTTACTGGATTTAGCTAAGGGAGGAGCATTGTAATAAACAACATGGGCTGGCTGGCATCCCAGACAAGACAGATGGTTCCTTATCTGGCCAAGAGGTCTTTATAATGGAAGGTTGTGGGTGGATGGGCATCCTGATCAGGTTTGTTAGTGGTACCTTTCCTGGCTGGAAGGCTGTGGCAATGGATGGACAGGGGGAGACTGCTTCCCAGGGTGATATGCTTACCCAGTACACTGGGTGGCGATATCCCTATGGCATTCATCCTGTTCAGAGACCCACAGGGCTGCATGGGAGTTGTAGTTTTGGTGGGCAACCATGTTGGGGTCGTCAGGTGCCACTAAGGGGAGCTGCTGGAGGCAGGTTCTCCTGTCTTGGGGAGTTCTGCCTGATCTAGAGGTGCTTCCTGGAAGCGCTCTCATGTCTGATATAAAGGAACCTGCTCTGCTTCACCTATGTGAGTTGGAGTTGGATGAAAGAGAGCAAAGCTCCTCTGGGAGGAGTAGAAGTTAAGAAAGAAAGGTGTTTTGCACCTACCATAAGATATTTGTATAAATAAAATTTATATGTGCACCAGGGACTTGTGTTTATGAGGTCTGGTGTTTGGGGCAATGCGGTGCCCTTTAGTAGTATGTCTTTGTTTATATGGATGATTATATGGATGATATATTTTTTTTCTAAGAATATGGAGGTATATATTTTGCTTTTACATCAAGTCCTTTCAAGATTAAGAAAAAAATCATCTTTCTGCATAGTTACAAGAAATTGAATTACATTAGTCCTCAAGTAGTTCAATAATTGGTTGGTTCTGCAAATTATTGCATGAGGTTTATCAAAGGAATTTAGTTCTATAACTGCACCTCTTCAACTGAGAAATATCTGCAAATATTTCAATGTACTTCAGAAACTCAGGAAGACTTCAATAAAGAAATTGTTTACCTCTGCTCTAATGATGTATCATCCTGTTTTCTTTTTTTTTCTGGTGTGTGTTGTGATTATTCTTTTGCCGAAATGACCAGATATGGCTAATTCTTATTCTTGAGCCTTTTTATCTTAAAAACTTCCTTCCCTAGAACAATTAATGTGTGGGCAGCCAGAAATTATGAATAATTAAATTATAACTTGAAGAGTGGTGACATTGGCTTGAGGGTGAGAAAGATCCATTTATAATTTATACAGGTCCCAAAAACCTTGCTTGCCACCTTGTGAATATTTACGTGTATTAAAACCATCCCTGTTTTCAATAGATTTGTGCTTCCTATCCATTCCAAGTCATGCTGAGTATTTAATGAAATTAAAAGAAAACATTTAGGTTGTCAGGGAGAAACAAATAAAAATGAAGGAGGGTTTTAGAAAATAGGAAAAGGTGGAAAAACATGTTCAAATACATCCAGATCATAACAGTAAGTATAGGTGAATGTCATCAGCTAACAACTTAAAATGTCATATTTCAATGATAACTACGGATGGCAACAAATCCAGTAGATACCACAAATGTTTGGACTTAAACACTGAACCTTATGGGACATTATTTCTAGCTTCTGATAAGAAAAAGAGAGTATATTAAGCACAGGTTAAGACTTTTTATCTGCTATTGCCTGAGGTGAAAAGAAAACTGACATTTTTAAAACAACTTCTACTTTTAAAGTGAAGGTGAAGTTGAAAGTTTATAGCTTCTTGAAAATCTAAAAAAAACATTTGAAAATGGTACATACTGTACTTGATTAATTTTGTTAAATTCTGCCTTAAAAACAATTTTCTATTCCATCCATCCATCCATGTTCCAACCCGCTGAATCCGAACACAGGGTCACGGGGGTCTGCTGGAGCCAATCCCAGCCAACACAGGGCACAAGGCAGGAACCAATCCTGGGCAGGGTGCCAACCCACCGCAGCAATTTTCTATTCACAGCAGTTTTGTCTTAACAATTGCTATGTAAGATGCAAGTTTTGTTTTAAAAATCAGAGGATGAATTTACTGACTTGCTAGTAACCTAAAATTCAATCCTTATTACATACCAGCTAGTGCAGTTAAGCATAATTACGACACATGGTAGACAGTACAACTGGACAAACATATACATTTATTTACAGTGGAATTACCTGTAGATTGGTGCTATGGGAAAAAAATGTTTTCATAGTCAACCTTATTATTATTTCCATATGAGTACAATGCATTCCACCTGTGAATTTTTGGATGTCTAAAGGATGTTATCTAATGATAATGATAGCACTTTGGTTAAGTAAGAATACATTTTACATAGTTTCGCTTACTAGCAACTTCAAAAAATGGACCAGTTCAGCACAAGACAAACAAAGTGAAGAGCTCAGTACACAATGATCTCCAACGCTGCACAGAAACACACTGCATGCAAAGAAGTTCAAACTGATGCAAATTATTTGCATATTGATTAAGCATTTGTTGCAGTGAGTTGGGTTGACAATGTACAATATACTTTCATAAGTTAAATTTAATATATTATAAAGGATAGAAAAAGAGCATATGAAGTTTTGGGATACTACCCAGGTAAAATCCTGTTTAAAGAACACCAGGCAAAAATAAATCAAAATGGTTAACAGCCTCAGCTGTGGTTTATATGGTTCTGGTGCAGCTAATGAGCAGGAACCCTATTCCTCTCAAGTGCCGATCCCAAAATTAACAGTTTTTAGCAGGTTTATGAGTATAAAAGGGACCCTCTTAGAAGGGGGGGATTTCCAGGCCTCAAAGGGAAGTGAGTTCAGTCCTCTTCCCAGGTTTGCCTCTTTGAACTTCACAGGAAAAGGGAGAGGTGGTTTGCAAAAGTAAATACCCTCACCTTGTGGTGGAAGCCTTTAAGGTGTCCTAGAAGCATGTGGGTGTGACAAATATATACTAGGGGGCTTCGCCCCCTGCTCGCTTCACTCGCCAATCCCCGTGTTTGGTTTTCCGGATACACACTTTTAAGATTTTTTTTCTTTGAATTGTTGCTATTTCATTAGTTTCACTTTTATTTCAGAACTTCTGTTAAAACAATATTTGTAATCTTGCGAGTCCCAATATGCTGAATCTTTCTAATGAGGTCAGGACAGGTTTCTCTGCTTGGAATTTCAGCACAGACAAAACGATCTATATCATCAACAGTTAATAATGTTTTTTACAAAGTAAAATTGTAAGTAGAGTTCTGCATTGGACTCCTGTCTGTAAAGTCGTGCTATTAGTCTCTCACAGTTCCAAAAGTACATAGGGTTACCAAGGTGATACCCCAGCTTTTGTCTAGGTTTTTGTACAAGGGCTAGACAGAACGTTTTTGACTCCTGGGGTAAATGTAGCTTTTTAAATAAGCAGACAGATAAATATATATACACTAACTAAGTAACCAATAAATGCATGTGTGGTAAACTCCATTTTTGAAATTCTCAAGATTCTTTATTTGTCACATGCATAGTTATACAGGACAACACGCAGTGAAATGCATCCTGATCCGCTTATCAAAAACTGTGCAAAGTTAGAAGAATATCAGTTACATTAACAAAAAGTCATAGATTGAAAGATAACAGTATAGTAGAACATAATAAATAAGTAAAATTATGTGAATAAAGTAGAATTAAGGTGTGTTAGGTGTTAAGATGCAATAGTGTAGTAATTATTGTGCACAACCAAAGTTAGACTGGTGCATAGTTAAATGAGGCAGTTTGTTTGTTTGCGCTACTGCAATCTTTACTTTCTTTTTTTTATATTTTCTAATTTTCCTACTTTCATATCCTTTAACTTTCTCCACATGTGTATAGCGCAGTTTTTTTTTTTTTTTTGAGCCTTTCTAATTTCACTGGTTTCATAGTCTCTAACCTGGGGGGTATTTTTCGTACGTCGCTTAAATCATCCGAGATCAGGTGCCTCTTCTTGGATAAGTTAATGCCGGTGACACTCATCCGGGATAGGTCGGTTTTTCAAACGCAGCCGTGTATTAGATTAGTCTAGCTGGATCTAATCATCCGAGATGAATGCGCATGCCCGCGCTGATTGAAAAGCCCATATATATTGAGTCTAGAAAACATGATCAGCAAGTCTTTGATAGGCTGTAACAAAATGACGAAAGAACGGGCGCATTTTTTTTCACACACGTGGCGCAAGACCTTTTATTCGAAGGACATGAAGAATTTCAAGATTTAATATGCACAAGGGGTAACACTGCAAAAGCAGCCCAGATCAGAAAAGACGGCTGGCAAAAACTGGCCGACAAATTAAATGCTAAGTAGTGTGCATTGTATTTACTGAATGCAGCGTTTCATTTTCTATGTGTCAGATTAATTATTATTTAATATGTCATAATTCCTGATCAAACGTGAGGACAAAGAGAACATGGGAACAGGTTAAAGTGAAGTACAAGAATATACTTCAAACTGGTAAATATTGGTATATAACTATTTAAAGTATTGTTGACATAAATAATCATATATAATATAAAAAAACATTAATTTTAAAGCTAATAAGAAGGCAGACAAGCAAAAAACAGCTGGAGATCCACACGGTCCAGACCTAACCCCTGCAGAAGAGTTGGCTGTCCAGCAAAATGCCCATCGCCCTGTTTCTGAGGGCATTCCAGGGGGAAGCTCCTCCTCAGAACCAGTGGCAGGATGCAGTAGTCACTTCATTTCAGGTAAAGGATGGTCATTGCATATATTTGTCTTCAATGTGTGCCATAGGTATGTTCCATATAGCCCTCTTTTTTGTTGGGTCAGTTGCAGGGAATGTCATATCCCTTGATCCTGTGTCTGACCAACGAGATATTGATGAAGGTCAAATATTTTATGAAGACACACTGTGTCTGATTATTCATCAGGAGGAGAGGTACATTTTCCAAATAATGTTTGATCAAACTCCACTCTGATCAGTCCCATGTGCCCCAATCACATTTGGAAATCCTCTTCATGGAACTGTGGGTGTTTTAGCCTGTGTATTACCTACCTGCAATGGCATGAAGCGCCTCTTTTATTGTCTGCACACGCAGATGTCCAGGAAACACTATGAAAACCTGAAGGAAATATTTCAGAGCCAAACAGACTTCACGAATTGCCTGGCAAACTGCACTTTTAGTTAGATTTTCTGCATCGCCTACAGTATATAAAAAAGTGCCGCTTGTAAAAAACCTCAAAGCAATGCATACTGTCTGTGTGGTTGTGAGAGCCCGACTTCGCCTAGTTTGACTTCGAATATAAGGTGCTAATAAATCTTTGAGGTACAATATTCCCCCTTGGCTAAAGCGGTATCTTTCGAAAAGAACTTCCTCCAGGAGCAATAAAGGATCTTGCCGATCGTGCAAACCCCTCTCTGTATGAAATTCTCGTCTTATAATTTGCACACCAATATCAATTGGTCGCTCATTCATGAACGGCGAAGCCATGACTGAATGAATTGTGTGTGAGCTAATCCTTGTTTACGTAGAACAAACCTGCTCTGAGCAGGTTTGAGGATTAGGATGTGTTGCTATGACAACACTTCCAGCAAGAGTTTCGAAAAACCGACAGATCCAGGATCATGCCAAATCGTCAACAAATTACATCCGGCTAAACGACTAATCCACGTACGAAAAATACCCCCCTGCTCTGCATGTGTTTAGCGCCAACGTTTGTAAACGTCTTTATAAAGTTCTACTTTGTCATTTTACTCATTTCCTTTTAATTCTGAGCCTTACAGTACAATACATAGAACAGAATAAATCCTCAATACTGTATAAAAATAAAGATTCTAGAAGTACGGAGTAGAATTTCACATTAGATGATATCACATAATATGATTTGGATTTGTTTTACGTCCTGGAGACCTCATTCATCAAGCTGCCTCCCCCATTTTGCCATTCCACATCTGAAATAGTGCTAATCCAATGAAAGAACCCCTCATTCCCACGTCCCCATTCATCAGGGATGACTTTACCTTAGGCAGGCAATCTACAATTTAAAGAGATTGTTATTTTCTTGTGAATTGTTACATATGCATTATTTTCACTTTTACTTTAAAAAGTTTGTAAAAACAATACTTGTCCTTTATTTTCGTCCACGTGCGTGGTTACATCTCTTTCTTCCCAGATGTATAATGCTGCTCGTGTTGTGAAGGGTGTTGCGGCTGAATGTACGCTAAGGATATGCCTTTGGATCATTTGCTGTCTTTTTGCTGCTTGCTAGCTGCTTCTTCTGCCTGTCGCATGTCGTTGTTTTAAGAGCTGGGAACACATGATGCTTGCCTGTCAAAAGCAATCCAACAGCTGCTAGATTAGAGGTCTGTTGACTTGTTTTAAATGATGGCTCACTGCCTGGTCTCGCATGACGTTGTAAAAGCAATACTTGTCTTTTATTACTGGCCCCGGGTGTGTTTGAATTCTTTCTTGCAGGATGTATAACGCTGCTCGCATTCGTTTGGGGTAGCCGCTGTCGTGCTGCCCTTTGATCTTTTTAAAGCCTGTACAGCCGCTGTCATTTTTGCATACGGGCCTGGGACAATCTCTTGGCACCAAGTCTCATGTTTATGGTTCCCGCAAGACGCACCGTGGCAGGTCTCTTTCGTCTCATGGGTCTTTAAATTATCTTCCGAGAAGATCATGTATCGTAGACTATCAGGACAGGGGACAGGATTTCTTTTTATAATATATATGTGTATATATATATATATATATATATATATATATATATATATATATATATATATATATATATATATATATATATATAGTCACAAGAATGAGTCAAAGACATCATAAAGGGTTGGGGCAGCCACGCGAATATTGTTTCCTGGCTGTAAAGTTGCTCATAATTTGATGGAGAGGTGTCCTTCCAGCAGGAAGAGGTAGGAGTCCAAAACAAAACTGGGGCATCATGCATAACGCAGTGCGTAGAATTAACACTATAACATGGTGAACGGACAAAAGCGGAAATGTTTGTACGCACAAAAAAATCCAGATGCATAAATCTGTGCGAACACCAACTTCCACGTTCTTCCACTATATAAATCCCGGTTACCGTGAAAAGTAACACACGTTCACCTGTCTGGTGTCCCACCCCAACTCCTTCCAGAATTATGCCTCTTTGAATGTGCAAATCAATATAAATACCCCTTAAGCTCAGCCTTCTGTGAAAAGATAATGTCAAAAGCACAAGGGGAAAATAGAAGAATTTCAGTGAATACCAAGTGGAAGCAAGGAAAAATGTACTATTTGTTGGTTTAAACAGTGATATAATCACAAAAGGAAGTTGATCTAGTGACAAAGAGTCAGGGTTCCCACGCGTCCTGGAAAACCTGAAAATTTTGAGGGTTATTTTCCAGTCATTGAAATGACCTGGAAACTGATCGAAATGGCCAAATGTCCTGGAAATAATCTTTCTTGTCCTGGAATTTTATTTCTGTTTTCGCTTTTTAATTTTTCTGTTTGAAACAGCTTGCTGTTCGTAAGTCTAGATATGATGACAGCTGAGCTAGGTCGTGGCCTCTGCTGCGCAATGTCTCCACCTACTGAGACATGTATAGGCAATTATATTTATAAATGATTCTTTGACTGGTGGCTCATTTGATGGAGTATTGCCAAAGCCCCTCTTGCAGCATTGCAGAAATGCGAGGATGCGATATGTCCAATAACTTGATGATGAAAAAAAGAAGAAAAAGGAAACTGAAAACGACAAGCAAAGAGAAGAGCTCCGCTCTGAAATCACAAAAGTGGGAGCAAAGAGACAGAAAATAATCACTAGCATTGAGGCAATGCAAGAAGAAGCAGATGCAATGGCAGAGAAGGCTGAGAGAAAACAGGACTTTACACTGCTCACAAAATCTAATGCCTATTGTAAAAGTGTTGCTGAAAAAAAGAACGAGTTCATCGGTCTGGATGCATATTTATCAGACCTCAAGGAGCAACACCAGCATTGTTTCTAAACCTAGGCCTACACCAGATGCCTTTTTCATAGGTTACACTACTACAGTGACTTATAGATTGTTTTTTTTTCCAATATACTGGAGTTCAGGCTCTTATCCTTTGTTCCTAGTATTCTTTCTAGTTTAACCAAGTTTTCAACTCAGGAATTGATGGCAAGGCTATCATGATTTAAAATGGATGTATTTTGCTTCTTTTCCCACAAAGATAAGTTCTTTATTATAATCTTTGTCGTTGACTTATGCAAATTCTACAGCTGCTGTATTCCCAGTAAAGCTACCAGTTGAAAGTTAACTCTGACTTTGTTTTGCCGCGTGCCAATTTTTGCATATATTAGTGTTATAGGCATCATACACATGATATAGGCAATAAATTGGCTTTATGCAGTTTTGTTTAATACAAACATTGTACATAAATTTATTTGATACAAACAATGACATAATATGTAATATGCAAGTAACTTTTACTGAAATTAGGTCACTATGGTAGCCTATTTGATGGTGTGATCAACAGCTCTATACTGAACATTATGGAATTGCTCAGTATATGTCAGTGTTTGGATAGTTTTCCACAATCCAAGAGGCATTTGTTTCTTTAAAAGAATTTTGCAGTTTAAAACAGTGTGTAACAAAAAGAGGTCAAACAACTCCATTATACATCAGTGCATTAATTGGTGTTGCCTTTATGTAATTTAGCATATCGGTGACACTAAGTCCCTGCATAATCAAAGAGAAATTAAAATGGCGTTAAGCCTGCGACTAAAGTGTATGACTGTATGACCAGATCCTGTCATGAATTTCCGGAAAAAGCTCCTGGAAATGTCCTGGAAAATGATTCCTTAAAAAGAGTGGGAACCCTGACAGTGTTGGAAAAACTCGAAAGTTCAAGTTCACAAAGTCGCACAGTGCCCGAAATAAAAAAGAAGCGGTAAAATATCAAAGTCGCCATGAAAAGGCGAGTCGTAGCCCACCGTCTGAGTGTCATATGAAAGCTTATTAGGGTACAGAGAAAAGAAAAATGAACAGGGACACAGTGAGAAAAAAGCTCGAAATGTCAACTTCCATCCATCCATTCTGCAACCCGCTGAATCCGAATACAGGGTCACGGGGGTCTGCTGGAGGCAATCCCAGCCAACACAGGGTGCAAGGCAGGAAACAAACCACAGGCAGGGCACTAGCCCACTGCATCATGTAGTTTATTTTGTCATTAAAGTAGAACATCATAAACTTCATCTTCAAATCGTTTAATTTACTAGTTTCTCAAATACCATCGAAACTAAAGTAGCACGTTAAATGCTTTGTTTTGTATGTGTTCTTCTATGTGTGTGAATCACTACGTGCTTCTTAAACTGGCTTTCTCTTCCTCCAACAGGACACAGAATCCATTACATTCGTGATATTACAGCTCTCTGAATAACTAAAATACTGAGATGTATACTTGATATCATTTTCATCATGATAGGAGTTAAAGCATGTTATTAAACATGGGAACACGGTGGTGCAGTGATAGTGACGAGCTGGTGCCCTGTCCAGAGATTGTTCCTGCCTCCCACAAGATGCTTGCTGCACTGTGTGCGACCTTCGATGAAATAATTTATTGCAGCAGTACCGTCTCTTTCAAACATACTAACCCCTAATTCCTTTCTCCAAGTTACCAATCGCCACACAATCAGCTCTGTAATAGATGTTAAGCCATCTGTAAGCTTAGAATGCCGATTCTTCAAAAGTTTTAAGGAACATTGAAATATCTTCATAGTAAATGTTAAATTATTCTATCCATCTGTCCTTCCAGTGTCGTGCCAGCCCCAGCAAGTATACAGTATGAGGCAGGAACAATCCCTGAATTAGCTAGCGCTGCGACACCATGTCCTCACATGTTTAATTATTAACAATATAGATTATTTAAATTATGTTAACATTTTATCTGTATAATGTAATAAACATATTTTGCTGCATTTCATCTTAAAAATTATATCGTCATCATATGTAAACAGTTCTACAAGGAGCACTTGATGGACTGATTGAGTGCATTTATAGTTCTTGGGATGAAAGTGTTACTTAACCGCGAGGTCCGTACAGGAAAGGCTCTGAAGCAGTTCAAATAGCGCATGGCTGAGGCAGCTTGTGCTTGATGCTGTGTACCGATAATTCTCTTTCTGATCAGCTGCTGAAGAGCTGTGATTCCACACTCATATACAGAGGGATAAATCTTGGTGCATTGAGAGGAACAATGCTAAAGCAGCTATGTTATTTGGAATAGTTTAGCCATTCCGTGGACCATTATATTGTTACAGGTTAATTACAATCAGATGCCTTAAACTAATAAACAATATGCGGCCAATTTCAGTGTATTTGATAAAGCCGCATCAGGGATGTGGATCTAAAAAAGAAAGGGAAACCACACTGGAACAAAATCTCTGCTTTGATGCTGGGAGCTGCCAGTTTGCAAAACCGAGCGGAGAACCTATGTATGCCAAGCATTAAGCTGCTGTGAAAATGTGCATGGCTTTATGCCAAGTTTAGGTTTTATACATGACATTGTGAGCATGGAAACAGGCTTACGCAACATTTTTGTGTGTATGCACCATTTATACATGAAGCCCCAAGACCAGAAGTGACATCTTCAGAGGCACCGGAGGTGGAAGTGACATCTTCAGAGGCGAAAGAACCCGGTGGGATTTTCCGAGAAAGGTCTTCTGGGAACTGAAAGAGACAGTGAGTGCACCTTGCCACCCCCTGGTCTGGTGTAGAATTACAATTACTCAAGCCCTTTAGCTGCCTCCTACTCACACGTGTGTGACATTATATATGTAGTGATGTGCAAATCCCTGTCTTGCACCCTAAAACACCAGGCTGAGTCTTACTACTTTTGCAAAACCAGCTTTATTCAGCTTGAAACAGGAACTGCACAGTTATTTATTGTAGCAGGATCTACCACTCTGCTATACACCAGGTTAGTGGCCAAGTAATACTGTTCTCTGCATTTATAATGTTCCTTGCATCACCCATCGACAAAGGCGCTTACAGGGCAACCGTGGTCAGCTTGGATTTGCTTTTGTGACAAGCCGTTGCAGCGCTGGGAACCTTTGGTTGCCCTGGCCATGGATAAGCTGTCTTCCACAGACACGGTGATCGTGCTTCAGGATGCTCTTCAGCGTGTTGTCCAGTTAGGGGAAGTCCCAAAAAACTTTAGAAACCATACAATATATATACACTATATGTATATACCTATACTCCTTAGTCAGAGGTACTAATCAGTTCTATCTCTCTGTCTATCTATCTATCTGGCACAACCCATAGGAAATTACAAGTCACCAACTCAGTCATGTGATTTCCCAGCAACATACCCAAGTTGATGCAATGGCAAGAAGAAATACAAGAAAAATAATAACAGTACAAAAGCCTCACATACGTACAATAATGAAACATGCAGTTACATATTTCACAAAGCAATATCTATTTGTTTAAATCTCTGCTGTTTTCCTTTCTTTGCTAAATGAACTTCTTTACACAAATTGAATTCTTAATTTTTCATATCAATAAGTGATTAAAATGGTGCCACAGGTGAGATTAAAACCATTTCAAGGCTTTTTGCTTGGCACCACCATAAGCAACTGTAATTTTCACTGTCTGCCAGTTTCACTGTAAGACAACCAATTATAACATCCACCACAATCCCATTATACATAGTGGAAGGCGGAAAAAAACAAGTAGGTTTTAAGACGACTTTTAAAAACCCAGATAGAGGATGAAGACCTGATGTGAAAAGGCAAGTCATTCCAAAGCCTAGGAGCAACAACTGAGAAAGCTCTGTCTCCCCTAGACTTCAGCCGAGAACTTGGAACTACAAGGAGAAGTTGTCCAGATGACCTCAGTGCTGTTGGTGCCACATAGGGGTGAAGGAGGTCACAAATATATTTCGGTGTGAGACTATGCAAGGCTTTAAAAACAACAAGATTTTAAAATCAATGCAACACCTCACATGGTAGCCAGTGGAGAGAGGATAAAATGGGGGAGATGCGATCCTTTTTTCTTGTCCTAATTAAGAATCTAGCTACAGTGTTTTGAACCAGCTGAAGGCGCAAAAGAGCATATTTTAGCACACCCACAATACAATAATCTAGGAGAGAAATTACAGTAATCTAGGAGAGATGTAATAAAGGCATGAATGACTATTTCCAAGTACTTCTGTGATAGAAAGGATTTTAGTTTAGATATTTGCCTAAGTTGGTAAAAACTGGTCTTTACTACCATGGAGATTTGTTTTTCAAAACTTAGTGATGACTTGAAGATGATGCCTAGGTTCCTGACATCATTATGATTGACTGCTGCCAAGGAGCATGAGTACCGATTTCAACTGCAGATGTGGCAGGACCAAAAATAACCTCATTTTTATTTTCGTTAAATTGTAAGACATTTTGTGCCATCCAATTTTTAATGTCCTCAAAGCATTTCAATGGCTTTTTTTACAGATGAAGTGATGTCAGAACTAACTTTGAGGTACAGCTGCATATCATCAGCATAACAATGATACACGACATCGTGTTTGTAAAAGATGGCCCTCAAGGAGTTCAGATACAAGGAAAAATGAAAATAGAAGGGGAGCCAGGAAAGAAACTTGTGGGACGCCTTGTGTGAGAGGAGCTGGCTGAGAGAAATTCCCATCTATGTTAACAGACATAGATCTCCCTATAAGGTAGGACTCGAACCATTTGAATTCACAGCCTTGAATGCCTAATTCATCCTCAAGACGTTTTAACAGAACCCCATGGTCCACTGTGTCAAATGCCGCACTGAGACCCACTAAGACTAAGACTGCAGAAGAGCCTGAGTCCAAAGTTAATAGAATATCATTTGTCACGTTCAGCAAAGCCAATTCAGTACTATGAAGTTTTCTAAAACCTGACAGATACACATCTCATACATTGTTATCCTCCAGATATGAAATTAACTGCAATGAAACCACTTTCTCCATAATTTTGGACATAAATGGGAACTTAGAAATAGGGTCTATAGTTTGAAAGAGCTGTAGGATCAAGTGTGGGGTTCTTCAGCAGGGCTGAACAAAAGCACATTTAAAGTTTTCTGGCATTATACCAGATTTTAGGCAGTTGTTAATAATAGCCAAAACAATTGTACTAAAAGCTCTGAAAGTATCTGTAAATAGGCGTGAGGGTAAGATATCTAGGGGATAATTGGTTAGGTTTCATATGTAGGATTATATCATCTAGTTTAGAAGAAGAATTAGGATGAAAGGAAGTAAACTGGCTGTGCATTGGCCTTAGAGGGGCTAGTGTTATCCCACAGTGATGAAGACCTAGAAGAGTAATGCTGGACCGAATGGCTTAGATTTTATTTATAAAATAGTTGAAAAAAAGTTCATATGTCTCAGTCATACTCTCAGGGAAGCCACTGACAGGTGGGTTTAAGAGAGTGCTTATAGTGCTAAGCAGCACCATAGGTCTCAAGGCAGCATTAGCAATTAGACACAATAAAAAATGTGATTAAGGTCAAAGCTCTCTTATTTTCAGTTAAGACTACAAAATAAAAACAAAAGTTCAGAAGCAATGTTTCCATGACTGAACAGTTAACTCTGTGAGCTGTAATCATGAATTAAAGAGAAAGAAAGTATTTTTACAGGAGACCCACTTATTAAGCAAGGATCAGTTTCAGCTGCACAGAGACTGGACTGGCCAAATATTCCATTCCAGCTTTATAAAGCAGACTAGAGGTGTGGGAATTCTTTTACATAGAACAGTCTTATTTGTAGTATTAGATGTAATATCTGACCCTGAAGGGAGATATGTGATTGTCATGGGTAATTTATTTAACTGTAAACTGATTTTGATAAATATCTATGCATCCAATGTGGATGATAGGGACTTCATCCAAAATGTATTTGCATCCATTCCCAATATGAACACTCATAAAATTATAATGGCTGGGGACTTTAATTGTGTTTTAAATCCAGACCTAATCTCCTGCCACAGGGGCAATGGCATCTAACACTGCAAAGACAATTACACAGTTTGTAACTGATCACAATTTATCACACACCTGGATATTTCTAAATCCAAACTCAAGAGCATATTCCTTCTACTTACCAGTGCATCATTGCTACTCAAGAATCGATTATTTCTTTGTATATAACAATTTCTTGCCTACAATTAAATCTTGTAAGTAGATGCTATTGCTATCTCCGACCACACCCTTTTGATCTGGGAGCTAAAATCATTATGAGCCACATAATCATCTTGAAGATGGCATCTTAATCCACTTTTATTAGCAAACGAGTACAGAATTTATATCCAAACAAATCGATTTTTTTTTTGAGACAAATACATCCCCAGAGGTTTCTGCAGGAATACTCTGGGAAACCCTGAAGGCTTTCTTAAGAGGACAGATTATCTCATATCTTTCCCACAGAAATAAATTGGAAACCAAGAAGGCATCAGAGCTAATCAGTGAAATTACTAGAATAGATTAAGAAAATGTCAGGTGTCCAAGTGAGGTACTTCATAGGAAAAGACAAGCTCTGCACTCAGAACTCAACTTCTTAACAACTAAAGAAACTGAACAACTAATTTTTAAAAAAAGACATCATTACTATGAACATGGAGAGAAAGCTAATAAGATCTTAGCTCAACAAATACCACAACCAGGAAGTTTGCAATGTAATCCCAACAATCACCAGCACAGACGGAGACAAAATCATTGACCATAAAAATATAATGCACACATTTAGAGACTACTACAAGTCCTTATATTCTACTGAGTTTAAAGAAGACAAGACACAATCTAATGCATTTCTGGATGCATTACAGATACAACAAATAGATACTCTCAGTGCAGAGGAATTGGATAAATATCTGCACTATCAGAATTATTAGATTCTATAAGCTCACTTCAGAGTAGTAGAGCAAAAGGCATTGATGGCTACCCTGCCGAATTTTATAAAAAATTCTCAGCTCAGCTAGCTCTCCTTTTATTAGCAATGTTTACAAAAGCTCAAGACAATAAAATTCTACATCAGACTTTTCACCAAGCATTAATTAAACATCCTAAACAAAATAAGGACTTGTTACAATGTGCATCATACAGATCAATTTCAGTTCTGAATAATGATGTTAAGATACTCTATAAAGCCTTAGCTAGAAGGATTGAGAAAGTGGTTCCTTCAGTAATATCACAAGACCAAACTGGATTTATTAAAGGCAGACACTTCGCTTCCAGTCTTCAATGCCTGTTTAATGTAATATATTCACCCACAAAGTCTAACACCCCAGAAATATTATTATCGTTGGATGCAGAAAAAGCATTTGATATGTTTAAATGGAATTACGTTTTCACTACATTGGAGAGATTTGGGTTTGGCCTGAACATTTGTGCATGGATCAAACTACTGTATACCAGTCCAGAAGCTTGAGTTTGTAGTAACAACATTAATTCAGACCACCTTAAACTAGAATATGGTACTAGACAAGGATGCCCTTTGTCACCACTGCTTTTTGCAATCGCCATTGAGCCACTGGCAGTTCACTGTCGAAATGCTTATGAGATAAAGGGGATTATCAGAGAAGGACCTGAACTGAAAACTTCTCTATATGCAGATGATATGGTTTTGTATATATCAGATCCACAAAATACTGTGGCTGCAGTCCTAAAAGCAATAATAGAATTTCAAAAGATTTCTGGTCTCAGAATAAATCTGAATAAGAGTGTGCTCTTTCCAGTGAATTCTCAAGCACACAATATTAGATTGGACACTTTCCCTTTTATCATTGCAGATTAGTTTAAATACCTAGTGGTAAACATCACAAGTAAACATAAAGCTCTTTATCAACAAAATTTATCTGTGTAGAAAACATTAAGCAAGACTTGCATAGATGGTCTACCCTTCATCTCACTTTAGCTCGAAGAATTAATATTGTTAAGATGAATACAGTGATCCCTCGCTATATCGCGCTTCGCCTTTCGCGGCTTCACTCTATCGCAGATTTTATATGTAAGCATATTTAAATATATATTGGGGATTTTTTGCTGGTTCGCGGATTTCTGAGGACAATGGGTCTTTTAATTTCTGGTACATGCTTCCTCAGTTGGTTTGCCCAGTTGATTTCATACAAGGGACGCTATTGGCAGATGGCTGAGAAGCTACCCAACTTACTTTCTCTCTCTCTCTCTTGCGCTGACTTTCTCTGATCCTGACGTAGGGGGTGTGAGCAGGAGGGCTGTTCACACACCTAGACGATACGGACGCTCGTCTAAAAATGCTGAAAGATTATCTTCACGTTGCTACCTTCTGTGTGCAGCTGCTTCGTGAAGCGACATGCTGCACGGTGCTTCGCATACTTAAAAGCTCAAAGGGCATGTATTGATTTGTTTGCTTTCCTCTCTGTTTCCTTTGAAGAGTAAGATATGTTTGTATTCATATAATTGTGAGACAGAACTGTCATCTCTGTCTTGTCATGGAGCACAGTTTAAACTTTTGAAAAAGAGACAAATGTTTGTTTGCAGTGTTTGAATAACGTTCCTGTCTCTCTACAACCTCCTGTGTTTCTGCGCAAATCTGTGACCCAAGCATGACAATATAAAAATAACCATATAAACATATGGTTTCTACTTCGCGGATTTTCTTATTTCGCGGGTGCCTCTGGAACGCAACCCCCGCGATGGAGGAGGGATTACTGTATCCTTTATTTCAAAACATTCCAATATACATCAATAAATCATTTTTTAAGAAATTAGATTCAACCATAACCTCATTTATTTGGAGTTCAAAACATCCACGTATCCAAAGGGTGACCCTACAAAAACCTAAGGCTACAAAGACCTTAAGTAATTTTATTACTGCACAGCAAATATACAAGCTATAAAAACCTGGACATAGACACAAATAGATGAACATACACAGGTTTGTTCCACAATAGAAATAAAAAACTGCAGTACTTCTTTATATTCCTTGCTTTGTACCCAAATAAGTACAAGTCATCTCCAATATACTAACAACACAATTGTGCTTCACTCACTAAGAATATGGAACCAATGTAGGAAGTATTTTAAGACAGAGAAGCTTTATCTGTGGCACCTTTGCACGAGAACCATCTTTTTCCACCCTCTCAAACGTACACTGTTTTCAATGTCTGGAAAACATTCAGGATTAAATCACTTAGAGATCTGTACATAGACAACGTCTTTGCATCCTACGAACAATTACACTCTAAATTTAACTTTCCAGCAATAAATTTCTTTCACTATCTTCAAATTAGAAACTTTGTTAAACAAAACCTACCCAATTTTCCTCATGTCCCACCTGCCTCTATGCCAGAAAAAATATTGATCAGTCTTGAGGACTCAAACAGCATCACCATAATATATAAAACCATTTTACATTCCCTCCCTTTCAAAGATCCAAGAATACAGTGGGAAAAGGATCTTTCACTCAATATCTCAGAAAAGGTGTGGAAGGTAGCAATGCACAGAATTCACTCGAGCTCCATATGCGCAAACCATTCAATTATTCAACATAAAATTATATATCGTGCAAAATTGTCCAAAAGGCCAAGATCCAACCAGCAAACTTGCAATCAAGTTCCAACCTCACTGGGCCACATGTTTTGGACGTGCACCAAATTAACATCATTCCGGACCAAAATCTTTAAATGTTTTTCAGACAGCCTTGGTGTCACAATACCTCCTGTGTGTTTGGTGTACTTCCAGATGGGCTTAAAGTTTAGAAGGACAAACAAATTGTAATTGCCTTTACTGCACTATTGGCACGTAGACTTATCTTGCTCAACTGGAAGAATCCTAACTCTCCTATTTTATGTCAGTGGGTAACTGGCTCTGAGGGTAAGGATCTGTGCTGGTATCCAGAAGGTTGCCGGTTCAAATCCCCGTCACTGCCAAAAGAGATCCTACTCTGCTGGGCCCTTGAGCAAGACTCTTAACCTGTAATTGCTCCAGGAGTGCTGTACAATGGCTGACCCTGCGCTCTGACCCCAAGGGGTATGCGAAAACTAACAAGTTCCTAATACATGAAATTGTATAAGGCGACATAAAGAACAAAAAAAAATTGGAAAAAATCAATTTCTCACTTAGAGGATCTGTACAAAACTTTTTCAAAACCTGGCAGGATCTAATCAATAACATTTTAGAATAAGCATTTTAATTGAGGAAGCAGATTCTCTCCCCTCCTTTTTTACTCTATTTATTTTTATTAATTTATCTATTTACTTATTTTTACTAGTTTAAAGTTTTACTCTGCTGGCCTAGCTCTCTTTCTCATGGGTGGGCGTTGATTTGTTTCAAACCTAATTTTGTAAAACTTGACTTATTTGTATGGAATGTTATTTGATTTTAATAAAATCAATAAAATCCAAACAAAAAAACAAAAAGTGATTTTGCTGCTCTCACGGCCTCTTGATAGGACTTCCAGCGAGTTCTGAAAATTTCATAAGAGACCTGCAGTTTGTCCTTTTTCCACCTCCGTTCAGCCTGCCTGCATTTCCGTCTGAGCGCACATGTGGCGTCATTTAACCAGGGCTGAACACTGGCTTTTACCTTGGCTCTCCTTAGCTATAAGGATGCAACCAGATCCAGAGTATCCTTACAAGTGAGACTGAGAAGCTTAACCATATCAGTAATATCCGGACACACAGAAAGGGCTTCTAACACCAAGGGTAAATGGCTGTCAGAGAAGATATCAAAGAATTTCTGCGCTCTGTCTGCGCTTTGTTGGCTACGGACCAATCATTCATTAAGGCCATCTTCACAGAGCAGTTTGAAGGTATTTCACGGTCTTTTTGATTGATCTTTATCATACATGAGTATTGAAGTGAGCACAGGTTATCAAATTTAACCCCTCTGCCCCTCGCACTTGATCCACAGAGAGAAAATCTAGTAGCAGAAAAGATGGTAGGAATTAAACTGAGAACCAGAGGGAATACTCCAGCACAGCCTCTGTTGAGAACCGCGATGTATATAGCGGGGCCGTCTTAAAATTCCTAGGGCAACACGGTGATTATATAATCCAGCTCCTAGGCGAGGCATCCAGTTCAAACTCCTCAGCTCAATAGATGAATAAGTAAGCCCCATGAAAAAGCATAGGCTTTACCCCATATGCTGAAGAACAGGGGATAAGATCCAGAAAAAAATTATATAAAAAAAACCTAGTCATTCTTCATGTGGCCACCTGCTACCCAACATGCCACCCTGGCACAAAGATTCAAAAACACATTAGCCAGCCCCACGGCAGAATGAACAGACAACCGAACAAAACCCGAAAGAAAGCTGCGACTTACTCATGGTAAGCTGGGTCAGACCGAAATATCTTGAGCAAGCGAGGGCTCGTGCAAACCCTAAGATGGTCTGCAAGGCAATGGAACAACTACAGGTAGATCTTCAAACAATTGTAGGTCTCAAAAATGTTCAGGAGAAAAAAGTACACTTAGAAAGTCCCAATCAGGAACATGAAGAAAGATCCTGCAACAAACACAACAAAACAAAAACTGTCAGTGTCAGACACCAGTGTTCGCCCAACCGGAACCGGAACAACAATAAGATTTTGAAATAAATAGTATCTTAAAATATGATTGAGTGTAAGTAGGTAAACTCAATTCTGAAATTACATCTCTTTACATTTACGTATATAGGAATAGAATAGACACGTGAAAAAAAGAGTACAAATTCATTAAGAATCATAGAAAAGGGTGTGCAATGAAGTATATTAAATATAAAAATGTATGTGTTCTACAAATACTGTAATTTACTCCTTATTATTAGAAAATATAATATAACCTATAAATATTGTAAATGACATACATAACAAAAAAGACAATGGGCTTTATTTGTAATCATTATTTGTACTGGTGGTGTAGAAACTCTACAAGTCATGTTGGGCTTCCACTTCAATAAGATTTTCAGAGAAAGGACACAAGATGGTTGACCCTAAAAGGCCTTTAATAGTTGCATTTTTTTATACTGTACATCACATTATTATGTACATATCATTGTCACTTATTGTTACAACTTTACTGACTTTGAATTGGTAGTTTCTATAATTAACAATTTTAGCTTAATGGAACAGTGCTTTATAACTTTTTTTTAACTTTTTTATATATTTTTACTTTTACCGCTCACTGATAAAAAGAATCATATATTTATAGGGTATTTATTGCCATATGTACATAGTACAGTGAAATTTTTACTTGCATGTGCTAATCAACCTATGATGGGGATGTATAAAATAATTTAAATGTGATATTTTGATATATCACTGAACTCTCAAGCCACAGCACTATGCTAAGCTTCACCATTAACAGCTTTACCATGTTATGAAGTAAGCTGAAAGGTGATGCTTAGTTACCTTAGTTATTGAGCCCTATCCATCGTTGGTGGAACCAAAAACAGCGGGAATAAGTCCCAAATGCTGAATTATGCATGTCTTACTCCATTAGCTTGCTTCACGGAAAACATTCAGTTTTTATAAAATAACTTCTAGCCTTGTTTTTCAAAATAAAACATCAGACTTTCTATCAGAGAGCCAAATCTTCAAAACATTTTTTCCTTTCACTCTGAAAGACGGATGAGTCAACCAAATTGTTTGAAGTTTCTGCTTAGGCATCATTCTACATACAATATATGTCCAAAAATATGCGTTCTTCATGTTCAGAAATTAATTTTAGAGCTTTGAAGGGCATTAGTGAAATGTATTGTTAAACAACATAGTGCACCATCACTTGCCTTGGTCTGGTGAAGCCATGATCATATGAGCAGCTTCATCTCTGCACTCTATCTAGTACTTTCTATTTAAGAACTATCCTAAAGTTTAGCTGTGTCACATTTTAAAGGATCTTTCTGCAACAATAAATAAAATATTTATTAATGCTAAAAGAATTCTTATAGAATGATCTATCTATCTATCTATCTATCTATCTATCTATCTATCTATCTATCTATCTATCTATCTATCTATCTATCTATCTATAATCATTGTGTTTGCTTTCAAGAAAACTGGTAGTGCTGTATTCTGCAGCTTTGAAAATATTTTCAGTTATACTGTAAGAAATTAAAGGCTGACTTTGTAAAGTGTCTCTTGGACCCACTGTTTGTTTAATATTCACATTTTATAGTTATACTTTATTGCACCTGCTGTAATGCACTCTGGTAATACATTTCATTTCACAATGTCAGCTTGCAAAATTGCTTAATGACAGATTGAAAAATGTGCTCAGTGGGCTAATTAATTATTCATTTGGGCGTGCAAATTGATTACTAGAAACTAAACTTAATAGACCATATAAAATCACCTCTTAATTATTGGCTGCCTTTTTCAAAGACTATGTTGTTATTGAATGTGCATTATTTAAGAAGGCAGCAAAACCCTAAATAGGTTTAGGAAAATATCCTTACCTACATCAACAAAAATGTCTGCTTCATACTGAGATGATGAAAAATGAAAAGTTATTCTCAATGGTTTCCTTAGCCATATTTACATTTTTTGAAGTAAAAGTCAAGTTATTGGTGTCAACACATTTTAGGTAGTCCTGGCAAGCAAAATTATATATGTATAATATGACATCGGGGGGTATTTTCCGTACATCGCTTAAATCATCCAAGATCAGATGCCTCATCTTGGATGAGTTAATGCTGGTGAAACTCATCCGAGATAAGTCGGTTTTTCAAACGCAGCCGTGTAGTAGATTAGTCTTGCTGAATCTAATCATCCGAGATGATTGCGCGCACCTGCGCTGACTGAAAAGCCCATATATATTGAGTCTAGAAAACATGATCAGCAAGTCTTTGATAGGCTGTAACAAAATGACGAAAGAACGGGCGCATTTTTTCACACAAGTGGAGCAGGACCTTTTATTCGAAGGATATGAAGAATTTCAAGATTTAATATGCACAAGGGGTAACACTGCAAAAGCAGCCCAAACCAGAAAAGACGGCTGGCAAAAAGTGGCTGACAAATTAAATGCGTAAGTAGTGTGCATTGTACTTACTGAATGCAGCGTTTCATTTCCTATGTGTCAGATTAATTATTATTTAATATGTCATAATTCCAGATCAAATGTGAGCACAAGGAGAACATGGGAACAGGTTAAAGTGAAGTACAAGAATATACTTGGTATACTGGTAAATATTGGTATATAACTATTTAAAGAATTGTTGACATAAAGAATCATATATAATATATAAAACATTCATTGTAAAGCTAATAAGAAGAAGGCAGACAAGCAAAAAACAGATGGAGGTCCGCACAGTCCAGATATAACCCCTGCAGAAGAGTTTTGCTCTCCAGCAAAATGCCCATCGCCCTGTTTCTGAGGGCATTCCAGGGGGAAGCTCCTCCTCAGAACCAGTGGCAGAATGCAGTGGTCACTTCATTTCAGGTAAAGGATGGTCATTGCATATATTTGTCCTCAATGTGTGCCATAGGTATGTTCCATATAACCCTCTTGTTGTTTTTTTTTGTTGGGTCAGTTGCAGGGAATGTCATATCCCTAGAACCTGTGTCTGACCAACGAGATATTGATGAAGGTCAAATATTTGATGAAGACACTGTGTCTGATTATTCATCAGGAGGAGAGGTAAATTTTCCAAATGTTTGAACAAACTCCACTCTGATCAGCCCATGTGCCCCAATCACATTTGAAAATCCTGGGTAATGAGAATGTTAGGCTGATTGTGAGATTCTTTATGGAACTGTGGGTGTTTTTGCCTGTGTATTACCTACCTACAATGGCATGAAACGCCTCCTTTATGGTGTGCACATGCAGATGTCCAGGAAACACTATGAAAACCTGAAGGAAATATTTTAGAGACAAACAGACTTTACGAATTGCCTGGCAAACTGCACTTTTAGATAGATTTTCCGCATCGCCTACAGTATATAAAAAAAATGCCGCTTGCAAAAAACCTCAAAGCCAAGCATACTGTCTGTGTGGTTGTGAGAGCCCAACTTCGCCTAGTTTGACTTTGAATATAAGGTGCTAATAAACCTTTGAGGTACAATATTCCACCCCCGGCTAAAGCGGTATCTTTCGAAAAGAATTTCCTCCGGGAGTAATACAGGATCTTGCCGATCGCGCAAAACCCTCTCTATATGAAATTGTCTTCTTATAATTTGCGCACCGATATCAATTGGTTGCTCATTCATGAATGGTGAAGCCATGACTGAATGAATTCCAGGCATGGACACTGATTAAGTGTGTGAGCCAATCCTTGTTTACATAGAACAAAACCTGCTCTGAGCAGGTTTGAGGATTTGGATGTGCTGCTACGACAACACATCCAGCAAGAGTTTCGAAAAACCGACAGATCCAGGATCATGCCAAATTGTCAGCAATTACATCCGGCTAAACGAGTAATCCACATATGAAAAATACCCCCCAGGTCTGGGGGAATGACTGCAATAGATGAGTAAAGATAAAATAAATCATAAGTCTTAGCTTTTCAGCAGTTAAAATACATTGGTTGGTATAAACAAGAATCTTAATTCACAATATGACTCGGACACCGCCGCGAGTGGCAGCCTTTCCAGCAGCTCCCTGTATGACTTTATCTTTCTACCTTTTTCTCTATTTTTCTCTATTTCACTGATCACTCCTACTACTTTCTTTTATGTGGACTCGTTCCCTGGACACTTTTTACTACTTTTTACTACTTGGACATGGATTTTTACACGCTGAAACTCGTCTATTCAGGTAGTCAACTTCAAGCACTGAGAAAAAAGGCCCGTGCCGGTGTGGTTCCTTATTTACCCGACAAGGTAAGAAGGATGTATCGTGGCAGCAGAGCCGACACTAAGCTAAAAGCCAAGCGGCTAGCGAGAAAATGGCGATACAAGCCTTCGGTGCCTTCTATGATCCTGGGAAATGTGAACTCACTACCAAATAAGTTCGACGAACTGGCTGCACTGGTGAAAAATGTCAGGACCTACAGAGAATGCAGTTTGTTGTGTTTTTGTGAAACATGGCTAACAACTAACATCCCAGATGCTAACGTGGAGCTACCCGGGATTAGCACAGTTAGAGTGGACAGAGATGCAAATACCTACAGGAAGCGGAAAGGAGGAGGACTTGCTCTCTGTGTGAATGCAAGGTGGTGCAACTCTGGACATGTAAACGTCAAAATCTCCACTTGCTGCAGGGACATCGAACTGTTGGCTGTAAGTTTACATCCCCATTACTTGCCCAGAGAGTTTGGATACGTCATTGTTGTTATTGTTTACATCCCTCCGTGGGCGGACGTGGAGATAGCAGGTGACATCATCCAATCCGCTGTGGCTAAACTACAAACACAGCACCCTGAGGCGCTTGTGCTAATCGCTGGAGACTTTAACTATGTGACGCTGGACAAAACATTACCTGCCTTCTCTCAGTATGTGAATTGTGGGAAATGGGAAATAGGACCATTGACCTACTGTATGCAAACATTAAAGACGCCACCCCGCTGCCTGAGCTTGGGAAAGCAGATCATAACCTGATTCTGCTTCAGCCTCACTACAAACCAAGAGTAAGGGAGCTACCTACAAGCACGCGCTCATTCAGGAAGTGGTCACCTGAGGCAGAGCAGGCTCTGAGAGACTGCTTTGGAACTAAGGACTGGGATATCCTGCAGGGATCATATAGTGAGAACATTGAGGAGGTTGTTGACTGCACTACTGACTACATCAACTTCTGTATGGACATTGTAGTTCCAGTAAAAACAGTACGCTGCTATGCTAACAACAAGCCATGGATTACAAGTGACATCAAGAGCCTTTTGAACCAGAAGAAAGGGGCTTTTAAAGGCGGTGATCAGCATGAGCTCAGGCGCGTGCAGAAGGAACTCTGAATCCAGCTCAGGGCGGCGAAGAAGCAGTACAGGAGAAAGGTGGAGCAAAACTTGCAGAATAACAGCATGAAGGAAGTGTGGATGGGATGAAGATCATCACTGGCTGCAGCTTGAAGTAGGGTGCCACCATCGAGAGAGACGTGGAGAGAGCAAACCAGATGAACAACTTCTTTAACAGATTTGACCACCATTACCCACTCTCACCTCGGAGTACTGCACCCTCCACCCATCCTTCTGCTGATACCAGCATTGGAGAGAGTTTCCCCCCACCCACAATTACAGCAGCCCAGGTAAGCAGAGAGCTGAGGAGACTTCGTGCCAGCAAAGCAGTGGGTCTAGATGGAGTATCACCATGACTGCTGAAGGCCTGTGCGTTGGAGCTGGGGAGTCCTCTACAGTGCATCTTCAACCTGAGCCTGGAACAGGGGAGAGTCCCGAGGCTTTGGAAAACATCTAGCATCACCCCAGTTCCAAAGGTATCACATCCTAGTGAGCTGAATGACGGCCGGCCTGTCGCTCTGACGTCACATGTGATGAAGACCATGGAACAGCTGCTGCTTCACCACTTGAGGCCCCAGGTCTGCCACGCCCTCGACCCTCTGCAGTTTGCATACCAGGAGAAGGTGGGAGCGGAGGATGCCATCATCTATATCAGTGGTCCCCAACCTTTTTGACAGCAAGGACCACTTTATTAGATGCAATTTTTTCCACGGACCGGTCGGTGGTGGGGGCAGTTTTATACACAATTTACATACCATTTCTATTATTATTAAGTTATTAAGCAGTTCGCATACGTTTGCAACCCGAGATTTTTCTTCTTTTTTTGCATATAACAAAGACATATGCTTTGCATTTGCCATTCCAACAGATTGCACATCACAAACATTAACACTGCTATCGTTTTTTTCATGTCTGCCGTTTCTATAGGAGGGTGACAATGAGTTAAATTCCAATGGATGTTTTTCAAAAGTTGACAAGCAATAAGCAAAAGGTATCACTGAAAACCACAGAAAACAAAAACAGCAAAAAAAAAAAAAAAAAAACAGTACGAGGAAAGTTCGAAGAAAGAATTTTTTTTTACAATGTTTCTGTTTGGGGATCGTTGTGTAAATGTGTACAACTGAGCTGCGACCACAGATCTAACTGCACTGTGGATGATTCATTCAAGCATTTCAAGGTCACTTCGTTGTAATGAAAGCATCTGCTGAATGTACTTCGTAGTAACGAGACTTCTATAGACTCGTGTCATATGGGGAAACTGTCGGGACCATAAAATACTTTGTTGTAATACTCTCTTACCTCGGTCTCTCTCTTCTCTCTGTGCCACTGCAAAGCCCCACCCGCCAAGCGTTCTGAAAAGTCTGAGTGAGTCTCCGTTTCCGGCAGTTCTCTCGCGGCCCGGCTGTCAGACGGCTGCGGCCCAGTAGTGGGTTGCAGACCGGTGGTTGGGGACCCCTGATCTATATGCTACACCGATCCATCTCCCACTTGGACAGAGGCAGTGGTGCTGCAAGAATTATGTTTCTGGACTTCTCTAGCACCTTCAACACCATCCAGGCTCTGCTCTTTAGGGACAAGCTGACAGAGATGGGAGTAGATTCATACCTGGTGGCATGGATCGTGGGCTATCTTACAGACAGACCTCAGTATGTGCGTCTCAGGAACTGCAGGTCTGACATTGTGGTCAGCAACACAGGAGCGCCACAGGGGACTGTACTTTCTCTGGTCCTGTTCAACCTATATACATCAGACTTCCAATACAACTCGGAGTCCTGCCACGTGCAAAAGTTCACTGACAACACTGCTATCGTGGGCTGCATCAGGAGTGGGCAGGAGGAGGAGTATAGGAACCTAATCAAGGACTTTGTTAAATGGTGCGACTCAAACCACCTACAACTGAACACCAGCAAAACCAAGGAGCTGGTGGTGGATTTTAGGAGGCCCAGGCCCCTCATGGACCCCGTGATCATCAGAGGTGACTGTGTGCAGAGGGTGTAGACCTATAAATACCTGGGAGTGCAGCTGGATGATAAATTGGACTGGACTGCCAATACTGATGCTCTGTGCAAGAGAGGACAGAGCCAACTATACTTCCTTAGAAGGCTGGTGTCTTTCAACATCTGCAATAAGATGCTGCAGATGTTCTATCAGATGGTTGTGGCGAGCACCCTCTTCTATGCGGTGGTGTGCTGGGGAGGCAGCATAAAGAAGGGGGACGCCTCACGCCTGGACAAACTGGTGAGGAAGGCAGGCTCTATTGTAGGCATGGAGCTGGACAGTTTGACATCCGTGGCAGAGCGACGGGCGCTGAGCAGGCTCCTGTCAATCATGGAGAATCCACTGCATCCACTAAACAGTATCATCTCCAGACAGAGGAGCAGCTTCAGCGACAGATTGCTGTCACTGTCCTGCTCCACTGACAGACTGAGGAGATCGTTCCTCCCCCACACTATGCGACTCTTCAATTCTGGGGGGGGTAAACATTAACATTATACAAAGTTATTGTCTGTTATACCTGCATTTTTATCACTTTTTAATTTAATATTGTTTTTTTATCAATATGCTGCTGCTGGAGTATGTGAATTTCCCCTTGGGATAGTATCTATCTATCTATCTATCTATCTATCTATCTATCTATCTATCTATCTATCTATCTATCTATCTATCTATCTATCTATCTATCTATCTTAATATACAAACAAGCATTGTGTGTTGGTACCGTTTACCAGTCTATCACAGGGCACATTTTAACAACATCTGTTGACATAAATTTTATATTAACATTTCAAAAACTTCACATTTACCTAGAAATTACCATTTAGCATCATCATAATTATGAACAGTGACATTTACATTTAAGTCCCTGGATGTTTTCTTCAGAATTAAGTCTCAAGTATTCTAGAGAATATTAGAACTACTTTTCTCAATCCTTTTGTCATTCGGTAAACAAAAATGAAAAATTATGAAATAATCAAATCCTTACTCTTAATAATAGTGTGTTTAATTGACAGTTTAGAGTTTATTTGGATCAAATTCTTTTTTATTAATATTTATATTGATTTTATTTGAAGCAATTAAAGTCAAACTTAAACCAAAATTCAATCCCCACACAAGATAAAGAGAGGACAGCCAACAACCAGAGCAAATCTTTAAAAGCAGCAAAAAAGGATACAGATGTTACAGATGATATAGACGCTTATTCTAAAATGTTATTAATTAGATCCTGCCATATTTTTAAAAAGTTTTGAGCAGATCCTCTAAGTGATAATTTGATTTTTTCCAATTTCAAATAGTATAGGACATCAGTTACCCACTGACTGAAGAGTGGTGGGGTGTGATTCTTCCAATTGAGCAAGATAAGTCTATTTGCTAGTAGTGAGGTAAAATCAATAACAGTTTGTTTTTGGCTGATTTTGGTCCAAAATTATGTTAATTAGGTGCACACCCAAAACATATGGCCTAGTTTGGCTGGTGCCAGATTGCAAAGTTCACAGGAGGAATCTTGTCCTGGGTACATTTTTGACAATTTTTAAGAAGATAAATACGCTTGGTGAAAGATTTTAAGTTGAACAATTGAATGCATTACACTTATGGAGCTAAAGTGTATTCTATGCATGGCTGCCTTCCACTACTTTTCTAAAATATTAAGTGAAAGGTATTTTCCCCCACCTTACCCTGGGATCTTTAAAAAGAAGGGACTTTAAAATGTTTTTATATATTATAGAGATGCTGTCTAAGTCTTCAAGACTGATCAATATTTCTCCTGGAATAGAAATAGGGGAGAGGTGAGGAAAGTTAGGCTAATTACATTCAGCAAAGTTTGTAATTTGATAGTAGTGGAAAAATTATGTTGATGGGAAGTTACGTTTGAAGCGTAATTGTTCATAGTATGCAAAGACATTATCTATATACAATTCACTAAGTATTTTAATTCTGGAAATTTACCAAACATTAAATAGTGTGTAGGTTCGAGAAGGTGGTTATCACATAGAGGTGTAAGAGATAAAAGCTTCTCTGTCTTGAAGTGCTTCCAATATTGTTTTCATATTCTGCGTGATTGAAGGACAATTGGATTATTAGTATATTGATGATAATTTGTATTTACTGGGGCACAAAGCAGGGAATATAAGGAAGTACTGCAAGAAGTACTATTGCAGACCAGGATTGTGTATATTCATTGATTTGTGTTGATGTTCAGGAGCCTCATGCATAATGTTGTGCGTAGAATTCACACTAAAACATGGCATACGGACAAAAGATGAAATGTGCTTACGAACAAAAATATTCAGATGCACAAAACTGTGTGAAGCCAACTTCCTGGTTAGAGTGAAAAGTAACATACGTGCATGCACCTGCCGTCCCACCTGACTCCTCCCAGAATTACACCCCCTTGAATATGCAAATCAATGTAAATATCACTTTGCATTCAGTGTTTGGTTAAAAGGCAATGGCAAAAGCACATGAAAAAAAGTATTTCAGCGAATGAGAAGTGGAGGCAAGGAAAAATGTACTATTTGTTGACTTAAGCAGTGGTATAAACAACAAAAGGAAGTTGATTGAGAGATACTGAGTTGCGGAGAACCTTGAAAGTTCAAGTTCAGAAAGTCACACAGTGCCCGAAATAAAAAAGAAGTGGTCAGATATCAAAGTTGCTGTGAAAAGCCTAGTCCTAGCCCACAGTCATACAGAAGTATATTAGAATACAGAGAAAAGAAATACAAATAGGGACACAGTGAAAAAAAAGGTTGAAATGTCCACTTTAATCTCGTAGTTAATTTTGTCATTAAGTTTACAACATTCTACTTTAATCTTAAAATCAATGTTTCGTTTACTAGAGTTTCTCAGATCCCATCGTAACTAAAGTAGCACGTTAAATGCTTCATATTCTATGTGTTCTTCTATGTACTCGATGTGTGTAAAACACTACGTACTTCTTAAATGGGCTTCCTCTTACACCGACAGGACACAGAATATATTACATTCATGATATTACAGCTATTTGAACAATCTAAATACTAAGATGTATACTTAATATCATTTTTATGATGAAAGAATTATTAAACATGAAATATACAGTATAATGTGTGAAGCCTGAAGTCCAAATATCAACTATACACTTTCACAAAAGGTACAAGTATAACAAAACAAGTGCGCTTTTATTCAAGAATATAACTGCAGAAAAAGAACTCGCCTTAGGGTGCGACATTGACATGCACCTAATACGACCGCTTTGGTGGTGTAGCGGTAAGAACGTCTGACTCGTAATCAAGATGTTCGTGGGTTGATCCTGGATGCATCCGTTTTGAGTAGTTAGTTGCTCTTGTTCTTACTATTATAGATTAAAAACATACATTTGATTTGAGTGTATAACAGCTGGTGTAAATTTATGGTACTTTTAGCTAGTTTTTTTTTTTTTTTAATTCAGTTTTATTCTCTCAGTCACGCTCCTGCCAATCTGACACTGTTAGTTTTCAAATAAAGACATGCTATAACAGAGGTGAACTCAGATGAGGATGAGGGTTCTACATCGGAAAAAGAGAACGGAAGCCCTCTCTGCAAGAAACGTCTACTCACACATAAGAACAACGCAGCTGCATCAGGCATAAAGGTGAATGGATGCAGCAACAGGTTGGGCGTCATCCTGCCAGTCTGCTTTTACACTTCCCATGTGTCTGCTTTTACAGTTCCCATCTTTAAAGGTGACTCTCAACATTTCTCCTACACCTTTGCTCCTTCTCGTGTGTCTCACACTTGCACTTCATCTTTCGATCGCATCACCAAAGCTAAACTGACCAATCACATGATACCCCAATTTCTCATAGGGGCTGGACACACAGAAATTATTTTATTATATACTAGGTAATGATAAATTTCTTGACACACAGGTAAAACTGGGTGATGAAAACTGAGCAAAATGTATTAAAATCTTATAGGCAGACTTCTATGGCATTTATTTCTTTCTTTAATCACTCTATAATTTCATACTATACATTTCATACCAGATTCTCTTTTACATGGTATTGAGAATCTTAAACTGTTATCACAAAAGCCAAGTGTTAAACCCTGGTTTGTTCATTATTCTATAGAGAGTAGATAGTCTTGTGTGGGGCTGGGGAAAATTTTTCAGTAGCGGGCACATGTTTTTAATTGTATGCATCACTTTTTAGCATAAGGCAATTGCTGCAACATTTATACATCTGAATTGGGAGTTTGCAAGTATTATTTTCACTTTTATTGTCTTTAAAGGCAGACCTTTGTGTAAGATGAAGAGAAACATTGCTTTGCATTGCATTTTACACTTGTATAATTGTTTCAATGCTCATGGGATACTGAAAATATTGAAGATATTGTAGTGTATCATAAAGTCTAACTTTTTACACCACAATCAGGTACTTTACAGACTCTAAACATTTCATGTCTGCTGCACAGTAGATATAAGGAATATGGCAAAATATGCCCAAATTAACCACATGTGAACAAGTTTCAGTAATAACAGTCAATTATATGAGACAATTAAGCCTAACATGTTTCATGCTAATCATTTAATCTACTGGTGATATGGACACTTAAATGACAAAAATACTACATCGAACTGTTTTATTTTATTGGATTGTTTTAATTGGTTAACAGATTGCTAAGTGTCAGGAAAAGAGTGTCTATTTATTTGAAGAATTTCATTTATCCACTCACTTTTATGCTAGTCATTCAATGTAAGTTCTGAGTATTTCCAATTAACAATGTGTATTGTGTTTTCCCTCAGATTGTAAGGGAGGGCCTTTTTTCCTTAAGAACTATCAAAATTTACAGATATGATTCACCCCAGTAACTTTAAAAAGTCACAAATTTCAGAGGCTGTCTGGAGCTTTCCAGTCTTGTGAACTGAGAGGTAAACTTGGCTTGCTGCTTCAGTGCCCTATCTCTGAAGGCCAAATAATATATTCATTGAAACAAACTGGGAACACAATGTGAATTTATTCCTTTTTTTTAAAAAAAAAAAAAGAATTTATTTTTTGTAAAGATAAAAATCAAAACTGAAGTACAGAACATGTTGTGAATTTTGAATGTAGTTGCAACATTTGTAATTTTTCTGAACATATTGCATTTTAATTTTTTTTATAATATATCTTGCATACAAGTAGTAAGTCTATATTGCTGAAATAAAACACATTAGAAGCCAAAAGTTATCTGGGTTTTATTAAGATAAATACGTGATGTTCCTTTCTTAGTTCATATTTTCCTTATGCTCAACCCTTTAAAAAGATCCTTAAAATTACCTGTACATTACATTTAAACGTCACCGGGTTTCTGCATACTAAGACTTAAGCATCTTGTTTTAGATAGATAGATAGATAGATAGATAGATAGATAGATAGATAGATAGATAGATAGATAGATAGATAGATAGATAGATAGATAGATAGATATTAATCCCAAGGGGAAATTCACATACTCAAGCAGCAGCATATTGATAAAAAACAATATTAAAGAGTGATTAAAAAAAAGGCAGGAATAACCTTTAAATAGAAAGTAATCAAAATCATTGAATATAAGCTGGACATATGGGTAGATACAGTAAGAACTAATGATTTTAACTGGAATATAAGTGTCCAGGATTGAAACGTCATTCATAGTCCTTTTGAAACAGTGATTTTAGGGTGAATCCTTGCTTACTTGGTCTTTGTTTATTTTGGGAATCCTTTATTTCACTGTTAAAAACCTGCTTTTATATCTTTCCATTATCTTGCTTTAATAACATTTCATTCTTTACTTACATATAAAGTAATGTGGTGAGTGTTTTAAAAAGGTTTTAGATTTGTTCAGCATAGTAAATTACACCACAGTTGTGTTTTCAATGACTGGGGTTCATGATAAACAAGTTCTAGCTCGGATTCAATTCCAGTCTTGTCCCCAGTGCAGCCAGGAAATATTAACCCACATGAGACTGTAGATTGGATTAAGCATTTTGGAATTATTTGTCATAGACGTTGTGTATGCCTGTGAGTTAGAGAGCTCAATGAAAGGAGAGACAAAATGTGCACTCTCATAAACTGTAGTGAATATGGCAGAGTTCTAAGTGGTATCTGTTCACTTCAAACTGTTAATAATAACACTTCTCAAACATCCAAATTTCTTTGTCATTTCTGTTAAATAAACATTTTTTAACTTAACAAAACAGCAATTGGCATGGTGCATTTAATAATTCAAAGTGAACAGCATAAAGTATAAATACAGCATAAAGTTGATATACTCTATGACAAATATATGACACTGAACAATTACTATTGGCAACTTTACAACAAAGCAATGTTGGCCTCTATTGATCCTCAAAAAATATGGAGTAACAGCTAATATATTATTACTAACTCACACTAACTTAAATTAAGCCAGACTTTCAGAAAGAAATTTACAATTGGCCACTGTTCTTTGATCATCATGCTTGATGCAGTCCTAATTTAAAACTGCACATCCCACAGTCCTGTGTGGGGAGCCTGTTATTTAACTGTGTTAGTAGACTGGCTGTCTGTCCAGTGATATTTAATACCTTTTGTCGAATGCTATTCCTCTTTTGTTTTTGTGTACTTTATTGCTTCTGTTGTAACAATCATGGTTAGTTTCAACAAGTGATTTATTTTAATCAAACCATCAATTTTATATTTCAACGATCAGTTTAATGTTGCATAGGGTAAAAGCCTATCCCAGCAAGATCGAGCAAAAAGTAAGCTCCATTCTATTAAAAGGTGTGCTTAAACCTTGCACATTAACACCTGTGTTCACCAACACAAAGCACATTTATTGAAACCACAGTCATTATCACCAGTGGAAAAAAAACTATTTTTAACAAGCAGTCACAGTAACACTATGGAGAAGGTAGGACCTAACAACCCTTTAATTTAATACATAAGCATATCGTTGTGGAAGTGGAAGGAAAATCAACATTGATATGTGGAGAATCTATTAGCTCAACATGCACTTGGGATTAAAATACAGCATTGCTAACCAGTCTCTTTTTCAGTTTCAATAAGGTCTGCTTTGTAAGTGATTTAAGGCTGTTAAAAAAAGAATGTCAAAATGTTTCCAAAACAACCATGTGATATATATTAAGCTTCTTAATTACATGATTTCATATTAATATTACTACAAATTAGTATTAAATTTGTGCATTTTTTATAATCACAAGAAATTGTGTTCTTCCTTCAATATATTACTAATTAGAAAAAGATAAAACCTTAATACAGTACCATTTTGTGAAGTACAGAATATAAATATTATAAATCAGATGGATGAAGCACAGTAAAAGTGTCATGCAAAATTTGGGCACTTTGCTTAAAATGTCTGTTACTGTGAATAGCTAAGTGTGCAGAAAATGAGCTAATCACTAAAAGGCATAAAGTTTAATATGACACATTTTTTTAATATTTTGAACAAGATTACATCTTTATTTCTATCATTCACAAGTACAAAATACCAAAAAAGTAAAAGTGCCCAAAACAAATTTTTGTGCACCCAAGATGGTCAGAATTTAGTAACACCCAGCTAAGTAAGTAAGCCAGCTAAGAGTCTTTCGGTTCATACTTGGGGCATTTTTGTCCATTCATCCTTGCAAAAGGCTTCTAATTCTGCAAGATTCTTGGGCTGTCTTGTATGAGCTGCTCTTTTGAGATCTATCCACAGATTTTCAATGATGTTTATTTCGGGGTAATAATAATAATACTTTGCATTTATATAGCGCTTTTCTCACTACTCAAAGCACTTAGCAATTGCAGGTTAAGGGCCTTGCTAAAGGGCCCAACAGAGCAGAGTCCCTATTGGCATTTTCGGGATTCGAACCGGAAACCTTCCGATTGCCAGTGCAGATCCCTAGCCTCAGAGCCACCACTCTGCCTGTACAGTGGGGTACAGTGAGGGCCATATCAAAACTGTCAGGTTGCACCTCTTGAGGTATTCCATTATAGATTCGGAGGTGTGTTTTGGATCATTATCTTTTTGCAGGACTCATCCTCATTTTAACTTCAACTTTTTTACAGATGGTGTGACGTTTGCCCCAAAATGTGCCGGTGTTTATTTGAATCCATTTTTCCCTCTCCCAATGACATGTTCCCTGTGCAACTGGCTGCAACGCAAACCCAAAGTATGATCGATCCACTACCGTGCTTACCAGTTGGAAGAGGTAGGACCTAACCAAGCCAAGTGTTCAGGCTTGTTTAGATATTCATTTGCAAACTTCATCATTGAATCTTGTGGATAGAATGCAGGAAAGCGTTTCTTTTGTTGACTCTACCATGAAGGTCATATTTGTTCAGGAGTTGCTGCACAATATAACTGTGCAACACCACTCCAGAGTCAGCTAAATCTTCCTACGGTCTTTTTCAGTCAAACTGGGGTTTATATTTGCCTTTTTCAGCAATCCAATGAGCAGTTCTTTCAGAAAGTTTTCTTGGTCTTCTTTATCTCAACTTGACTTCCACCGTTCCTGTTAACTGCCATTTCTTAATGACATTATGAACTGAGGAAACCGCTACCTTCTTTTAGCCTTCTCCTGTTTTGTGAGTTTAAATTCTTTTATTTTTCAGCTTGCTAGGCATCAGCTTAGAGGAGCCCATGGCTTCTGATTGATGGGACAAGGTTTGAGGAGTCAGAGAATGTATACAGACTTGCAATTTGTATCACCTGGGGTTTTCTAACAATGTCTGTGAACAGGCAATAGTCCTAACAAGCTAATGAAGGTCTGAGACCTTGGGAAGAGTTATATGAGATCTTAAATATCTTGGGGTGCCAAACTTTCCATTTTTTTCTGTACAATTGTACAAATCAAACAGAATAAACTAATCTTGTATATACTGTACAGCAGTGGTCCCCAACCTTTTTGACAGCAAGGACCACTTTATTAGATGCAAATTTTTCCACGGACCGGTCGGGGGGGGGGGGGGGTTGGAGTAGGGGGGGGGGCAGTTTTATACACAATTTACATAACATTTCTATTATTATTAAGTTATTAAGCAGTTCGCAAATGTTTGCAACCTGAGATTTTTCTTCTTTTTTTGCATATAACAAAGACATATGCTTTGCATTTGCCATTCCAACAGATTGCACATCACAAACATTAACACTGCTATCGTTTTTTTTCGTGTCTGCCGTTTCTATAGGAGGGTGACAATGAGTTAAATTCCAATGGATGTTTTTCAAATGTTGACAAGCAATAAGCAAAAGGTATCACTGAAAACCACAGAAAACAAAAACAGCAAAAAAAAAAACAGTACGAGGAAAGTTCGAAGAAAGAATTTTTTTTACAATGTTTCTGTTTGGGGATCATTGTGCAAACGTGCACATCTGAGCTGCGACCACAGATCTAACTGCTCTGTGGATGATTCATTCAGGCATTTCAAGGTCATTTCGTTGTAATGAAAGCATCTGCTGAATGTACTTCGTAGTAATGCGATTTCTATAGACTCGTGTCATATGGGGAAACTGTCGGGACCGTAACAATACTTTGTTGTAATACTCTCTCACCTCGGTCTCTCTCCTCTCTCTGCGCCACTGCAAAGCCCCGCCCACCAAGCGTTCTGAAAAGTCTGAGTGAGTCTCCGTTGCCGGCAGTTCTCTCGCGGCCCGGCTGTCAGACGGCTGCGGCCCGGTAGTGGGTCGCGGACCGGTGGTTGGGGACCCCTGCTGTACAGTATATATATATATATATATATATATATATATATATATATATATATATATATATATAAATATAATTTTTTGTGCATATGCACATTTCAACTTTTGTTCATACACCATGTTTTACTGTGAATTCTACACACAGCGTTATACATGATGCTCCTGATTTCTGGTTAGCATGAGTGATGCACTTGTTGATGCAATTAGTGGCAGATGATACATACTCCTCTACGTCAGTGAGATACCCACCTATTCAACTTGGTTCCTGTCTTGCACCCTATACTACTCTGTTGTATTCTGTTCCCTGAGATCCTAAAGTAGCTTAAATGTTGTTGAAAATGTTGCGTATCGTCATATGCACAGACTTTGCCTGTCTCTACTAAGGTCTGATATGAAGGGTACATGAAGGAAGCTGTTGAGTGGCACACAGAGACTTAACTGTGCTCTGCTTCTGCCCACAGATAGAAGGACCTCAAGCCCCATGTTAATGTCATTTAAGTGCATTATAAGGCTGTCATTACCAATAGAACAATACAGGAAAAAGGAACTGTAATGTTTACCAACCTGCACAATTTCTTAATCTTCAAAAAAAGCATCATCAATATTAAGCATGGTACTTTTCAGAGACTGTCATCATGTAAATTAAAATACAAAACTGCTAGGTGAAAAGTATGATAAACAAAAACTAATGCAATCCGCATGTAATGTCAAATTAAGCATTTATAGCCTTCATATACTAAGTAAACAGCAATGAATACAATAATAGTCTGAGACTAAGGCCAGCCAGCTACCCAGCCTTTGTTAGGGAGCTCTAAATGCTACATGTAGCAGGCCATGGTTAATGTTTCTGACAAAGTGCCTAATGATAGTTTGACGCTGGTCAACTCAATGTTGACAACATATTTCCTCTAAGGTTCTGTTTCCAGATCTTGAGAAACAACTTGACCAAAATAGCAGTCAATGCAAGAAGTGAAAAGGCAAGAAAACTGAAAAGACAGATCCTCCAGTTATTAAAAGGGATGTAAACAGCTTCAAATAAAATAAAATGTTTTTTAACCTTGTTATACAGTGATAGTTAAAAGGAGTAAAAAATCCTTAGCTTGATGGTCTTTCAGCTAAAATCTCCACAGTAGTCATAACAGTCAAATGTGTCCTTAATATCCAATCTAATGCTTCCGATATTTAGAAGCTACAGACATAAAATTGAAGTTCAGTCCATTCATATTGAGACTTGTCAGTATTATTTTCCTTTATGGGATTAAGTACCTACTATAAATCCGTTATTTACAAAAATTTAAAATAATTAATAATTAATTAAGTTTCACTGGCGTAATGGTTAAGACTTTGGTCTGTAAACCCTGAGATTGTGGGTTCAAATCCTGCTACTGACACTGTGTGACCATGAGCAAGTCACTCTGTCTGTCTAATGATAAGTTTCTTTTTCAAGTCTATCTTTTTTGTTCATGTTTCAGAAACATTTAGTCTACTACAGAATATTTGGTCAAAGTGCAAGTTCATCATTGGACACAGTCATGCACACATTTGAATTCAGTAGCCCTTTTTATTTTTGCCAATAACTCTATTCTGTAAGTCTCTGAGAGGTAAGTGGACCCCAGAGAAAATCAACTCATAAGAAGAACATGGCTAATTCACAAAGAGTGAATGGGCTGGGATTTATATTTAGGAGTTTGGAGCTATAAGGCAATCTACTACTGTGACACCCATTCACATTTGTATTTGTATTGTATTTTGTGTGCTTAAAACAGAATGAATCTAGAATTTCTGTGTTGTCTCTACACTGGAAATAAATAATTCTATAATTTCAGAAAAAACTGATGGTGACCCATTCAGTATCTGTCTAACACACGTGTTCTTAGAATGACGTGTTTCTTGATAACATGCATACAGTGCTAAAATTGACAGATACAGTAAATTCTAGAGTAAATATGTTCAGCAATGCATATGGTAATATTTGCTATTCTAATGGAGATTGTCACTCAGCATTATTTTTGCATTGTGACTAGGACTCATGTAATTTCACCAAGTTTATGTATCGGGTAGTTTATGTCTATCAACATCTGGGATTCCGGGGAGTATGATTAAATTAATACTTTCATTTTAGAGTGTTTGAAATTATAGGTTTAGTAATTCAGAGAGTTCATGCTCTTCCTGGCAGGAAACACTTATTGATAATTTTGACTATATAAAAACAGGTTGGAAATGTGAAAAATAAGATAAAGTTAACATTTGAAGAAACAGAGTGTAGCATTGTAATTTTTTACCTTGAGATTGCACTGGACTGAGTATACAGTTAATGTTTTTAAAACATGAACAGGTGGAATGCTTAGATGTTTTTGCAATCTTATTACCTGGATATCTTGCAGAACAACTAGAAGGTTAGAAAATGGTTTGATGTGAAATGCAAACTTGTTTAAGGTTATATTGTTAAGGTTATAATATTAAGGTAATTATAGCTCTCACATTATCACTATTTACACATTGGCTCTCTGTATATTTTTATTTGATTCTGACAAACATATTCTATTCAGAATAAGTTATATTTAACAACTATCATATGGGTTTTTTTTCAAAAATGATTTTTATTTTTAATTGAAAAAGAAGTAATCTTCATTGAAGAAAGTATAGTAAGAAAAACTACAGTAAATCCACTAGCAAAAAGAAGAGGAAGCAAATCTCTTGTTAACACTGATTTCACAAGGAAATATAAATCTGGTAGCAAATTCAGTTAATTTTTTATATAGCCTACTTTACAAGCTCTCAATGTTAGGTTCTTGTCTATGATTTTTCAGGCAGGGTCCGTTCCCTAGGACAAGTATATTTTTCAGTTAATTTAACTTTTGTGTTGCTTTTCAAATGTTATTTTGTCATTTATTCTACTTTTGTTTTTGTATATTTCATGTATTGATTGTTTGGTTTATTGTTTATTACACTTTACACTGTGTACAGTATTAGTGTTTTTTGTTATCTGCCCTGTCTCCACCTGATTATGTAGCTTAAGTACTGGCCCCATTAAGAATTTAAAGAAAAGCTGCAGTTATGCAGCTTTTGATTTCTGCTCTTGTTTGAAGGTACAGTTTTTATTAGTGATCACTGTATTTGTTTGCTTTTAAAGGCAAAACCAATTTTTGTTCCTTTATATTCTGCTTTGCTTTTCCTTTGCACTTCTTGGCAATCCTTTTGAATTTCTCATGTAAATAATTTAATATAAAGGAACACACTGATTTGTTTATGTTGAGACCTGGGGTCTGTTTTTGAAACACAGATTTGATAATCCTGGATCTCAAAATGAATCCCAGCTTTCTATAGCATGATTTTGCAATTGAGGATTACTCACTGCCAGAACACCAGACTTCAATCGTCCAATGCAATCCCAGATAGGCTGAATCAGGACTAACGAGCATTCACTGCAACTTTCACAAGCCTTTGTCACACACGCGTGATTAGGGGGCAGCCAAAGGGCCTGATGGAGCGCAAAAAAAAACACTGGAGTGGGGTTTAAGACAGAATATTAATGCTTTTCTCTTTTCCTCACTAGGAAAAAGGAAGAATAAAAACAACACACACCTGGAATTCTACACATGAAAACGCCATCCCAACACATGAAGAACATCCGTGTTTTCATCTGTCCATCCCTGATGACTTCACTTCCAGTTGCCCTCCGATGACATCACCTCCCATCACCTTCCATCATGTCACCCCCATCCTTCTGCCTACCTCTGGTCCAGATTACATAAATTGTTTACATGAACTTGACCGTGATATCAGTGCATACTGATTTGTTTATTGCACTACGACAGTTTATGAGGAAAGCCCCCCAACCCTTAATCTGTCACTCTCGCATTTATTTCTTCACACTGTTATAAATCAAACATTGAACAGTTGATCAACCATGGACTACAAGTCAGAGAAACAGAGGACAAAACCTTCATGCCAATAGAATAAGAGTTGTCTTCAGCCAAATGAACTAAAAAACAATAATTAAACCATATTGTTACCTTATTCCATTACAGAGTCCTGAATCAAAACTGCATCAATAAGCATATTGGTATAGATATTTGTATAAGAGGGTAATCTTTGGTGTTTACTAGTTTCTGTCTTGGAAACACAGCCCGTGTGTGTGTGTGTGTGTGTGTGTGTGTGTGTGTGTCTACAGACACTGCTTCAAAGTTAGGGACACTTTTGTAATCGCTATGCTGTGTGGCATCTCCAGTGGTGTGAAGAAAGCTGCCACTGACAAAAAAAAAACAAAAAACAAAACAGGAAATATGTATGATTTTCATCAATGCCAGCTCCAAACCATGAAACATTACTCTGAAATTGTCATGATGTACAACAATAACATCCATGCAGTTACATCTCTGGGCACCCCAGAATATTTGATCGTGGTCTGATAACATTATGTGTTGATTGGTAATTTAGGAAAGGTAACAACATTTTCAACAATTCATTGGCTTTTGCAGCTATTGCAGCTGTGATCATCATTTCGGAAAGACTTTAACAGCCTTTGGCCTTATGGTTGGATGCTCTGCTCCTTAGTTATTACAGCCTCAAAATGTTACCGCCTTTTTCCTGTTTGACTGGTTTGTGCATCATTTTCATTATATAAATAAATTCTTCATTTATAAAGATTTTTCATCTGCCTTTGTCTTTTTAAGCCAGAGGTTTATGGCCATCTGCCCCTTTGAATGACATTTTTCTGCATTTTGAATATTGTCTTTGAGCTCTTTAAGCCTGAGCCTATCTTGGGTGTGTGGAGGCCTTGAAGCTTGCTTCTGAGGACCAGGGTGCCTGGGGTAACACCTGTTTCTAGGCAGACCAATGAAATCCTGGGATCAAATTTGTAAAACTTATGTACACAAAAAAGCAACAGGCCTGAAATGTGCATATGCAACAAAGTCAGGATTACTAAGTGAAAGTTTGATGAGAAAACATGTTTATTTACTTAAACAACATTTTTGAGGTACTGACAAATGACAAAACCGTTGTTCAAGTAGGAAATGAAGCCATACCAGCTAAATAATGATTCATGTGCACAAAGAATTATATCACTGAGCCATTAGTATAATGTGCATTGATGTGACAAACATTAAACCTTAAAAGTGTGGGAGGCTGCTCTGTCGGCCAATGAAGATCTACGGCATTTGGATCGCATTTGTATGAGTTTGATTGAGATAGTTTATATATGGTTGTTTCAGGGTGGCAACCTGGTGGGTTCACTTCACATATGCATATTTATTAGATGAATGTGATTTATAAAGGTAAATGTAGTGGAAATGTGCGTACAGTAGGTTTTGATGTATGCTTATTTCCTCACTCAAATCCATGCAAAGGTTTATAATTGAGGCCCCTGGTCTGGAATTGTTGTGAATTTGAGGTACAAGCATGGAGAATAAGAGGTGTGAGACCTCCACTTCACTGGTCTGGCTAGTCCTCCTTTGTCTGCCTGGAAAAGGCTGTACCCCAACAGGTGAAATCTAACTCTACTGACATGCCCAAATGCTCTGTGAGCTCAAAAGGGATTTAAGCCTTCAAAAGAAACATAAAAGTCAAAAAAATATATCAAAAAGCCCCACAAGTAGGGGGGTTACCATAAACCTGGGCTTGGGCACAGAAGGGCAATGATGAATCTTTACAAACCAATTATTTATTTTTAAAATAGAAAAATCCAAGCAAACTGTGCCAAAGAGCAAAACAAGCAAATGCATTGGCCTAAAAGTGAAATCCACAGCAAACAAAGTTCAAATACACAGTCTTGAAACAAATCCTTTAGACAAATGGAGAGATTAAAAAAAAACATAAATCCAATATAGAAGGAGTAATACTCGCAAAACTCTAGCCATAAATGAATGCTTAATTGCTGGATCCTGCCTCAGACTCTGAAGATAACATCAGGAAATGGTCCCAGGAGCTGTGACATCAGTGTGGCTCCACTTCCAAAAGGATCAAAGAGTTTAGGCATTGCTAAAACACTGTACAAAACTCCAGCCCAAACAGAAAATACATTAAAATTAAATATGTAACTACTCATAAACAACAAACATAATACTAAAACACATATACACACATTAAAACCATAACAGGAATTTTGTGACATTCTGAGGCATGCACTCCATTTTGTTATTTTTTTTTTGTGTTGTAACCATATAACAAAAATTAACTGTGAAGGCTTTTAAATGGTTCCTCACTCAGAAAATAATTCTATTTATGAGTAAAATGAAGAGTCTGATGGAAAGAGCATAAATGAATGAAGATCTTATGGGTATATAACATTTTTCACCAGTCATATACAATTGAAAGAGATACTGTATATTTTGTAGTGCATCTACAAATTCTATCATTGCTTAAAACGAACACAATACCTGACACAAGCAATGGTAAAAAAACTGAGACTCATTTGTGGTAGGGCAAACTTGCTTCATCTTCTCAGACAACAGTTTCAAGACTTGAGCGATGTACTGATGTGACTGATAACAGAAGAGACAACAATTAGACATCAACTTGGATGATTGCTACTCTGGTGACATATATACTGCAATTAAATTTATTAATCAGCATATTTGTTTAACTATATTAGCAAAAAAATGATATACATAAGTAGGTCAACTCAAATCAGATAGATAGATAGATAGATAGATAGATAGATAGATAGATAGATAGATAGATAGATAGATAGATAGATAGATAGATAGATAGATAGATAGATAGATAGATAGATAGATAGATAGATAGATAGATAGATAGATAGAATGTTTCAAAGTGGGAAGAGCAAGGTTAAAGGACAAAGCTTGAACTGGTTGACTTCCAACATTGTGCATGCAAGCCCACATCGAAATGGCTAAAACTTATGTTCAAATGTTCTCACCAGTATAAAAGGGTAAGTTGCCATTCCTTTTTGATTCTGCCTCGTAGACAGCACCTTATTTGTTCCCAAAGGGAAATTAAGACTATATAGAAGCTCAAAAAACTAGAATTAGAAGTTAAATTTAATTGTAATATGCTCTCTTTTGCACCTTTCTTCATTCACTTGGATGACAAGTACCTTTCCTGAGATTTTTCCACCCCATCTTATCATATCTGATTAAATTCATTCATTATTAAGATAATGTAAAGATTATGAGGTTTAAGCCAACTCTCCCTGGTGCAGAAAATGCCACAGTACCTGAACACACTGTAACTCATTATGAGAGGTGACAGTTCATCAACCTTATCTTATCTGAAAGTGAACAAACACCCCCCCCCCCCCCCCCCCCCCAATATATTGGAGGCAGACCAGTTCTGAATCCTTTCTGCCTAAAATCTTCGGCTCTTCTGTCTTCAGGTGAACAGCTCCTCCAATAAGCTGAATCAGAGCTACTTATGCACTCAAGATAGTAGTGCTGGCACCTGTATACAGAAAAATGTAGTACACCAAACTTTAAGTTTCTCAGTGTCTCTTACATTTTTAGGTGTTGAAGATGTAAGGCAGCCTTCAGATTCTTTTTACTCTCCCTGTGATTTCTTCCACTTTTGCAGCATGTCCAAAAGATTGAGACAGGTTAGTGCAATGGTTTGTGTTGACAGCAGTAGATGATTTGTAAATTTAAAATTCATTTATTTCATTTATTTTAATGACAATGAGTGACAAAGCAAAGGCCAGCTATTTTTTTGATTTTGATATACTTAAAATATATTAATATATTAATAAAGAAATAAATAATGTCTATCAAAATGTAATAACTACTAAGAAAATGGAGAGAGAATACAGTACTTCTGTAAAAGGATGCTGTATGCACAGTTGACAAAGCTGATTGCAGAATGCGAAACATGATGTCAACATCTTTTTGCCACCATCAAAGGCTGTGAGAAGTTCCAAATTTTTTTGTAAAGTAAATTGCTGTTGTCAGTGCGTGTTGAAAGCCATATGGAGCTTGAGTTTGTTCCCCTCATTGTCCAAAGCACACAGCAGTCAGTATTATTAGACTTAAAGGCTGGGGGATTAGTGAGTTTGGGGTCCCCCTTGGTGTGCACAGCACACACCCCTTTAGTTACAAAAATGGCTCCCATTGGTGTACTGTACATAACACAGACTTTTTTCCAGAGTGATTGCAGCTTGATTTACATAAATGGTGCCTCCCTGTATCCGGGGTGCACGCCCCTTAACTTTCATAAATGGTGCCCCAGGCGGCCATCTATGTCGCTTAATGCAGCATTTTCCAACCTGTGGGCTGTAGTTGATCCCCCACACTCCTCTGACAGTCGCTCCTGAGCCATCACGGTGGCATTTCAGGTTGACTGCGGCAGATCGAGAACAACTATCCCTGCCATGACAATTGTACTTGATTTACTGATAGAGTCTAACTACAGAACTCCTGAGCTCCACAATAATAGCTGAAGCTGAATTTGATTGGCAGTTATCCTACCCCTAGATTCACCCACAATGTATGTAGTCTGTTGTATTGCCCTTCTCATGTTCTGATCTGTTGTAAGAGTATGATGAAAGTAAAGTAATCAAAGTGATATAAACGTGCAATGCAATTTGCTGTTCAGCAGAGCTCCTCAATCATGATTTTTGGGCCAAGGCCAGAAAAAATGTCTGTGTTTTGCTGCTTTTTTCATGAAAAATGATTTTGTTGTAATGAATTTTGCAGATAAAATTAACTTCGCTGAAAAGTAGTTTTTTAACATTTAGTTCTATTGGAAATTGGCGAGGACAAAAAAAATTTGTTAAATAGGGGATGTCATTAAAACAAAGGTTGTTCTAACAGTATTTGACCTTTAGTTTTGTTAGCAGAAGGAATTATTAGCCTTAAGCTAATTAATTTAATCTCTAAAAAAATCTACCTTAAAAGGGTGTAGAGTTTCTTTAACGTTACAGTTTGGAGTATTAACAACAACTTTAATAACAACAAGAGTGAACTGTCATGGCAGTTATTAAGAATGGCATTTCTATATTAAAAACTCCACCAATGTTGAGCAGCAGCTTGCACATAGTGTTTACACACTATCTTAATTAAAGGATACATTTGGTATTTTTCAAGTCAAAGCTATTTCTTCACAATCACTGTATATATTAGTTTACCACATGAAACTGCGTTCTAAAGTAAATATATTTTCTGAATATAAAAAAATAACCAGCCTACTCATGCGTTTTATAATGGAGACAATGTATATTGGGTCCCTTTTTAAAGAAAAACCTTTAAACTTACCAAATACTGTACATCCACTTTGAAGTAGGAAAGGTTTTGCTTTAAGGAAATGTATCTTCTGTGTTTCTGATTCATGCTTATGACAGGAAAAGTAAACTTTAAATAATAAATTTTATCACAGATTCTTGGTACTGTTCTCACTAGACAGAGTTATGGGTGGAATGGGTGGAGTTATGACCGTAAAAAGCAGCGAGATGGCAGAGAGGAGAAAAGAACACAAATGAGTTTCATTATATTTTATCCACATAGCAAAAAATCTAAACTGAACTGATTACTCTGTATTGCAATTTTAATAAAAGCCTTAGATATTTGAAACAGCCAGGCCAAATAAAAAAAAAACTGAAAACAAAAACGACAAAGAACAGATTGAAGCACCACAAACCCAATTATCGATTGCATGCTGAGTCGCTCTTGCTGAGGATATAATAATAGATAAACTGAGCACAATATTTCTGAGTGAGTAACTTCACTGACACTGATACCAATCAATTCAAAAATATACACAGAAGAACATGTAAACTCCTTGTAGAACATGTGAGGCAGGAATGACATCTCTTTGCTACCATTCTACCTATGTTAAAACATCTGTACTACACATACTAAACTTCATTCTTTTTAAACGTTGGTGAATTGGCCTTGCTAAGTGGCTCAAGTATGTGTGTGTTCATTTACAATGGACTAGCGCAATGTTCAGGTGTTGTTCCTGTTTTGTGCTGTATGTTTCCTGGGATAGTCTCCAGCTTTCCTGGAGACCCTGCCCTAGATAAGCATGTTAGGAAGATGGATGGATTGATGATTAGTATTATTATTATTGTGCCTACAGCAAACATAAATATGTGAATAGATTAATGGATGGAAGATACTGAGGACAGCAACTAATAATAATAATAATAATAATAATAATAATAACCAGGAAGGGGACACAGTGGTAGTGGTGTTGTCTTGCATTGAAGGAGTTTGGGGTTTACATCTGTGCGGAGTTTGAATGTTCTCCCCAGGTGCTTTGATTTCGTCCCACAGTCCAAACGAATACAGATTAGGAGGAATGGTGCTGCTAAAGTGGCCCGTGTGTGTGTGTTCACCCTACAATGGTCCGACACCCTGTTCAGGATTTTCCTGCCTTGCATCAGATGCATGCTGGGATTAGTTTTAACTACTCTGCAACCTTGCCCTGAATAAACGGGTTAGGAAGATGAATGGATTATTGGATAGATGCTTTAAATAAGTTGCAAAAACAAAAATAAAGAGTTGGGGATTGGTCTCGTATATTATTGGCAGAGTAGTGAAAAAAGACTGAAACCGGTCTGTAAGGTGTAAAACAATAAAAGACAAATTATAAATGGTAATACAGAGGATTTATATTTTGATGGCAGGTCATCAAGGCAAGATGGAAGTGAGGTCATCAGTGTAGGATGGAAGTGAGGTCATCCAGAAGGGACGGAAGTGAGGTCATCTGGAAAAGAGGAAAGTGCCTCTGTGCTTCTGTGAAAAATGAGAGAGGAGACATTAATACTCTTTTCCAATCTTTTTCCTGATGTTTTCACACCTTGAATTGGACCCTTTGGCTGTCCCCTAATTGCATGTGTATGACAATGCCTATAACATCTGTTCAGTCTTGTCACTTGATTGCATGCTATGCACCTACTTAATATTATCTCTCATTGAAGCACATGCATGCATTATTAGTCCAGCAGCAGCAGACAATATCTTTACAAAATAAAGAAATAAGCTTCCATATAGTGAAAGAATAGTTGTGATCGTGTGAATTTTTCAGTTATTATTGTCTAGTTGCCTACAGAACTGAGACAGCAGTTCATATCTGGGCATCAACATTCAATATTGTCAACAATGGCACTTGGTGATGACTTTCTGAGGTGAATCCACACCTATCCTTTTAAAATGGATGAATCACACAACGACAGTTTGCTTTTTGCTTTTTTGCCTTCTTAAAACAACACTGATAAGCTATTTTGCAATATGTTAGTAATCTCAAAACACAGATTAATACTCAATTGCATTACGGCCTTGAAAAACATATATATTTGGTATGTTTTAAGGCTTTTCTTTATACAGTAATGGGACTGTGGTACCCATAAATTCCATTCTAAAATGCAAGAGTCAGATAGTTATTTTTTAAAATTTATAAAATATGCTTCACGTTAAAATGTAATTTAATGTGGCAAACTAATAAATACCATGATTGTGAAGAAGTAACTTATCCTTTAATATTAACACACAAACCACCTTGAATCGTATAAGATGTTTGAGGGACATCTGTTGGAGTAGGAAGTGATCAGTCAGTTCAGCAGAATAGCTATGTCTGGGGTGTTGTTTTGGAGCCAAAAAAAAAAAAAAGAAGTTGCCAAATATATGCAGCTTCTTTATCACCGCTGTGTTCAGGTAAGTCATGCCATACTTACTAAGTTTCAATGGTGATCATACAGGCATGCAGTGGTGTTCCGGGTGCTAATTTCTGGTGATTCTTGTGTGGAATTAGAACGAGAAATCACATTTATCTGGACCCAGAAAAGCCACTACATTTGCATGCACCACTGTCATCAGCAGCTTAGACTGGAGTAAAGGTGCACTATATCAGCTATATCAAGATATCTGCCTTTCTCTTTCAAACTGCTTTTCCATTACAGTATCTTCTCATCCGCTTCTAGTCCACTTCAGTTTTTGCCATCAATACAAGGTCTTCAGCTTGCAAGATCTCCCATGGCAATACTTCACACACTTGTCTGGTTACCAACCCCTCTACTGTCATGAAAGGCAACTGGTGCAGAACTAATTCCTGGTGATATTCCACCTTTACCTCAAAACTCTCACTATTCCCACTTGCTGTCCTCCACACTGCTCATGCTTCATCATATTTCACTGCAGACACACCTAAGTACTGTATGTCATTGCCTACTTCACAACCTTCTGTGGTACCCTGGCAAATGCATTTTCCAGTACAAGTGTATACAGTAATACAGATTCTTTCCATTCACCTGATGTCTTCCAGCATTTCCCTGACACTTAAGATTGCATTTGTTCTTCCCTTACCAGGCTTAAATTTAAATTTCTTTTTGTGTGTCCTTTTCATTCATTTCTAATTCTTTAAGGATTTAGATTTTTGCTTTGTGTTTTGGGACTTGGTTACCGTCGATTGCTTTTTTAGGCAACTCTTTTTTGCCTTGTTTGGCTTTTTTGAGATTTTGTTCTCTATTTTCCTTTTTTGCAATAAATATTTATTTATAAAGTTTGTTTATTTGCTTTTTCATCTAAAGAGCTTTACATTCATCCACTCTATTCTATGGTTGGGAATATATTTTGTGAACATTACTTATATTTTTGAACTTTTGAAGCCAAAGCCCAATCAGCCTGATATATTCCAAACCCAGCCATTGGAGTAGACAGTCAGGCTGCCTGGAAGTGAATCTTATCTGGGAAGGCTAGTGGAGGATCTAGCCTATTTGTTATCTCAGTTTTGGAGGTATCACAGCTTTTTTTCCTTTAATGTTTTTTTGAACTAGAAATAATAATGTGTGAATAATGTCACTGTTTTTCCAATAACAGTTAGAAAACACATACAAAAATGAATAGTGCACAGCTAATAGCCCCTGAATTATGATATTTGGACAAAGTACTCCAGTAAAGGCTATCCCATAAGGCAGTGGTCCCCAATCTTTTTGACAGCAAGGACCACTTTATTAGATGCAAATTTTTCCACGGACCGGTTGGATTGGGGGGGGGGGGGGTATAGTCGGGGGGGGGCAGTTTTATACACAATTTACATAACATTTCTATTAATATTAAAGTTATTAAGCAGTTCGCATACGTTTGCAATCTGAGATTTTTCTTCTTTTTTTGCATATAACAAAGACATATCCTTTACATTTGCCAATCCAACAGATTGCACATCACAAACATTAACACTGCAATCTTTTTTTCATGTCTGCCATTTCTATAGGAGGGTGACAATGAGTTAAATTCCAATGGATATTTTTCAAATGTTGACAAGCAATAAGCAAAAGGAATCAATGAAAACCACAGACAACAAAAACAGCAACAAAAAAAAAAAAAAGTACAAGGAATGTTCAAAGAAAGAGATTTTTTTACAATGTTTCTGTTTTGGGGATCGTTGTGCAAACTTGCACAACTGAGCTGCGACCACAGATCTAACTGCTCTGTGGATGATTCGTTCAAGCATTTCAAGGTCACTTCGTTGTAATGAAAGCATCTGTTGAATGTACTTCGTAGTAACGTGATTTCTACAGACTCATGTCATATGGGGAAACTGTCGGGACCATAAAAATACTTTGTTGTAATAGTCTCTCACCTCGGTCTCTCTCCTCTCTCTGCACCGCTGCAAAGCCCCGCCCGCCAAGCGTTCTGAAAAGTCTGAGTGAGTCGCCGTTGCCGGCAGTTCTCTCGCGGCCCGGCTGTCAGACGGCTGTGGACCGGTAGTGGGCCGCGGAACGGGGGTTGGGGACCCCTGCCATAAGGGATGAATAGTGCTCTTTAAATGAACTGTATTGTCTCACTTTTCAAAAATGGGATCTACCATCCAATCTACCAGTAGTAAGGCATTGTGTCTGCCTTTCACGTAATATTAAATAAGCATGTTAGCCAAAACACTCTCTCATGTTTGGTGCTTTCAGCATTCACAGTCAGATTCTTATTCACTCCTGTAGTCATTCCACTTTAGGACAATTTAATCAAAGCAGAGACCTGGGCCATACAGATGAATCCACCCCAACCAATGCTTACCCTTTCTGAACTGTTGTCTTATTAGTCAGAACCTACCTCTTTGAGGCTACCTGAAGTACTAGGGTCTTGTACCGTGTTAGCCATTATGGATGTAGTGAGAAGTCAAGCAAAATGACCTTTTATTGGCTAACTAAAAAGATTACAATATGCAAGCTTTTGAGGTAACTCAGGCCCCTTCTTCAGGCAAGATGTAATCATCATGTAATTATTACATCTTGCCAGAAGAAGGGGCCTGAGTTGCCTCGAAAGCTTGCATATTATAATCATTTTAGTTAGGCTACCTGAAGTCATTCTCTCATCAAACTCCACACACTTTTTGGTCTTCCCCCAACTTCCTCTCACATTTCACATTAAGCTTCATTCTTCAACTTGACAGGTTCCTTTATTGCTGGTGTTCACCAATGGACCCTAGAGTTGCCACTTTGACAGACATCAACATACTTTTACCAAAGTTCCTCAAAGCTGCCTCCAAAGATGCAAGAAAAGCTCTTCCAGAAGTGGAAGTTCAACTTATTTTCAACATCTTTGAACATCTGCTAGTTATTCCCAGGACTTCGTAATTGATTGATTTGGTCTTCAAGATTTGGCCCTTGGACATTTCATTCATTACTCATACCCATGTGGTGATAATTGAACGGCAGCACAGCACCTCTTTTTACTTGAGTGCAAGTATCCAGAGCATATATTCCTAGATCTGCAGCTTCCTAGGATGCAGCTACCAAGTTGATCTTTGAACTTTTGCCCAAAGTACCAGCTAAACTTGAGAAGCGTTGTGTTTGATCATGGTGCTTATTATGATCAGTCCAATGACTAGTATAGAAATCCAGTAATAATTCACCGAATAGATTTAGAGCAAATAGTCTGTGCTTCACTATCATGCCTCTTCAGATATTTTTGTCAAGCCCCATGTGGGTGTTGAAGTCCTTCAATATGATAAATGAGTCTGTAGGTGGTTTCATTTGGAGCATCAAATCAATTTTCTTTAAAAAAGTCAAACATTCTAAGTAGTATTTTTTGTCTACACACATACAATAGTCAAAATTCCTTCACTGTAACTTGAGGTAGTAGTGAGGTGACCCTCTCATCCACAAGCACAGACTATGACAGAAAGCAGCCAATTGGGGCTTGTGAAGTTTGGTTCCAGAGCCAATGACTTGTGTTTCTAGTGGGTAATTTTTATAACCACCTACACAAGTTCCAGCTGTTTTCCCACCACAGAAGTTATGTTCCACATCCCAAGAGTTAGGTTCTAGTATCTCTGAATCTTTATGGCATGTCACTTGAACACTTGTCCTTTGTTATCTGGATGGTGAGCCCACATGTTGAGTCCATGGTTTTCTGGGTTTTAGCCTGTATGGACTACGTGGGCCACCTGGATCCAAAGTTTTCCTTGAAAACAATGATTTCCAGGCTGGCTCCGGATGTGTGCCACAGTTTTCATGTCCATGGTAGGTTCTATTTGATTTAAATAGAACATTAATGAAGATCTTTGTATGCCCCTTCATCCAATATACTGTTGGTGACCTATAATATCTCTAGCTCTAAGTATCCCAGAAGCACACAAAACCCCCACATTACATTAAGGTCATAAACCTAAGAGGGAGCTTTAAAACATATTGACTGAAATTGAAGTGCACATTTGATGGGTACATGTCACATACAATATATATCTTTAATTCACTTTAAATTGTTGTCGTAGAATTGTTGAGCTCAATTCTGGTGTGTTAGACTTTAATATTTTGCCTATCTTTTGTATGTGTTTTAAGGTCGTAGAGTCCTATATTCAAGGATAGCATTGTGTATGTGTCCTTAAGAGAGTCTTACATAAAGATAGCATATGATTTCTCTTGAAAAATATAACTAAAGCAAACAATCAAATAAGGGTTAGAGGATGATGACTGAGAATGTCAATTGTGTTATTATGTGATAATGCTTGCCATTGTTATTATATAAAATACTATTTAACAGTAAGACTTGCAATTTTGTATGTGCATATTAGTCCCATAAAATGTAATCAGATTTGTATTTTGTAGGGATGATGCCCTACAAATGCTGGAACAATTTTGATATTATACAGTTTTTTTTCAACCACTTATATATTTTCATTTATAATGTCCATGCCTATTCACTGATGCTATTTAGACACATAAGTTATATTTTGCTTTTTTGTGTGCTATGAAAATGCTTTTCAAAATACTGTAAGCTACTTAGTGATACACAGAGCCTGCTGAAGATTTCATAAAAAGAAATTGCAGACTTCTGCATTATTGGATTCTGGTTTAATGACTATCTGTTCAATGTAATTTTTTCATAGTATAATATACTGCATTTCACAAGCTGAAAATACTGCATACAGTTCCAAATATGACATAGTATAATATCTCAAAATAGTTAAAAATAGAATTTGTAATTGGTGGCCTGTCCTGCAATTAAGTCAATTTACCTCAATTTTAGTGTGACTTTAATGTCAGTTAATAGAGGAATGGTGAATAAACAGTTTTTGATTTGGATGGAAGAGCAGCAGCAGCCCAGCTGTTAAAATGATTTGCAATTGAAGTCAGCTTTTCAGAAAATTCTTGCAGTTTTGATACCTTACCTCTGTGTTGTGCATCCATTACAGTATATGGGATGGATTCCAGATTAAAAGTTAACATAAGTCCACTTTTTGAGAAGCTTTTCCAAGGCTCATTTGTGTTGTGAACATCATGTAATATGTTCAAACTTACTTCTCCAGAAATTCTAGACAGATTTACAACCAAGAAGTGCTTAGTAAATTTAGAGAGTTAATTTATAGAATTTGGAAATGGGGGACCAGTTTAGGAAATTATCAGATTTAGGGAAACTAAAAGTTGGGCTGGCTCAGTATGTTTAGATAATTTTTGATTACAAGTCCTTATATCTATTCATATAATGAGTGAGTTGCCAAATGCATTTCATTCACAAAATAATAAGTCAGAAGATGCCAAAGTCTTCAAAAATAAAAAATATGTATTTAGATAGATAGATAGATAGATAGATAGATAGATAGATAGATAGATAGATAGATAGATAGATAGATAGATAGATAGATAGATAGATAGATAGATAGATAGATAGATAGATAGATAGATAGATAGATAGATAGATACTTTATTAATCCCAATGGGAAATTTACATCACTCAGCACCCCTCATCTGCTGAAGCAGAAAATATATTGCTTACTGTTTATAATGTTAAAATGTCTAACAATGAAAAACAGTGCAAATTAAACATGTTTCAGATGCTGGGTTTCTGACATTATAAATAAAATAATTGAATTTCCAGGGGCCTCATGTATAACGCCGTGCGTAGAACTCACACTATAACATGGCATAAGCACAAAAGCGTGCATGTGCATACGCACAGAAAAATCCAGATGCATAAATCTATGCGTACGCAAACTTCCACGTTCTTCCGCTACATAAATCCCGGTCAGCGTGAAAAGTAATGCACGTGCACGCACCTGCTGTCCCACCCCAACTCCTCCCAGTATTACGCCTCTGTGAATATGCAAATCAATATAAATAGCCCTTAAGCTCAGCCTCATGTGAAAAGACAATGGGAAAAGCACGGGGGAAAATAGAAGAATTTCAGTACCAATACCAAGTGGAGGCAAGGAAAAACATACTATTTGTTGGTTTAAACAGTGATATAATCAACAAAAGGAAGTTGATTGAGTGACAGAGTGTCGGAGAAACTCGAAAGCTCAAGTTCACAAAGTCGCACAGTGCCTGAAATAAAAAAAAGTTGTCAGAAATCAAAGTTGCCATGAAAAGGCGAGTCATAGCCCACTGTCTGAGTGTCATATGAAAGCTTATTAGGGTACAGAGAAAAAAAAAATAGGCACACAATGGGAAAAAAGCTTGAAATGTCAACTTTAATCTCGGAATTTCCACTTTAATCACATAGTTTATTTTGTCATTAAAGTAGAACATCATAAACTTCATCTTAAAATCGTTTAATTTAGTAGTTTCTCAACTCCCATCGGAACTAAAGTAGCACGTTAAATGCTTTGTTTTGTATTTGATCTTCTATGTGCTCTATGTGTGAATCACTACGTGCTTCCGGGCTTTCTCTTCCTCTGACAAGACACAGAATCCATTACATTCGTAATATTACAGCTCTCTGAATAACTAAAATACTGAGATGTATACGTGATCTTTTTGCATACATTTCAGTCACACCTTGTAGATACTACAAAACATTTTTTACGTGATCCTCCAATTTCAGGGCACCATAATGTTTGGGACTAGAAATAGGAGGTATATTAAAGCAGTCATATTTAGTACTTTGTTGAATATCGCTTACATGCAATGACTACTTGAATTCTGTGATTCATAGACATCACCAGGTACTAAGGATCTTCTCTGGTGATGTTCTGCTAAGCCTCTAATGCAGGAATCTTCAGCTTATTTTGGGGGCTTATCCCCTTCAGTTTTCACTTCAGCATATGCAAGCCATGCTCAGTTGGACTAAAACTGAGTGACTGGCCAGGCCATTCAAGATTTTTTTTTACAAACAAATCAAACTTAACAAAACTAAATTCAAATCAACCCCAAGAATTTTCCATTATTTTAACTTTGAAAAACTCCTGTATTGCTTTTGCAGTGCGTTTGCGATCATTATCATGAATTTTGGGGCATTTACTAGAACTTGAGCAGATAAGATTGTAACGATTTTTTCTGCTACACTTCACTAAGTTTACACTGAAAAATTATACTGATGATTGCAGGTCAACCTCAAACTGCCTTCAACCCCTTCCCACAGCGTCGAAAGATGATTTATAATAATAAAAGCGATATTAACTAAACCACACAGAGAAAAAATGCAACAACAAAAAAACTATAATTAATGCATTTTTACAACACCTCCACTTCCAATATATATACAATGAACACAAAGCATAAAATTATATATCTAAGAATTTTCCCCTCCGTCCTTTCGATTTAGTCTTTTTTCCGTTTTCCTATTTCCCCATAGTTCAGTTCCTTAGACATGCCAATCCCAGAATAAAAGATTTACTGCTCACACTGCTTTCAATTCCTTTCACGGTAACCTCAGCATATCCGGAATCTTTGAGGTGGCCACCCCAGACTGCGATGGACTTGTGGAGTTCCCCAAAAACAATCTTTCTCCTGGACTCAGATGGCTCATGCCCTATCCTCCTTCGCCATAAAAACTCGGGCTGTCTTTTCTTCCTTTTCTTCCTGCCTTTTCGCGCCCCTATTTAAATAGCGCGTCCGTTTCAATGGCACTCCCGGAAATCGCAATGACAGCCCAGTACCTCCCAAAAGGTCCTCTCTATCCAACCGCCTATCTTATCTTCCATATTTTCAAATGACAATGGGATATTACATAGAGAGAAGAGAAAAAAAAACATACATTTTTATGTGGCAATACTACAAGATGATTCTATACACCTCAGAATTCATTGTGCAGCATCTGCCAGCAGTTACCTCATCAATGAAGATACGTTTCCCAGTACTTCTGGCAGCCATACACCCCCAAGCCATAACACCCCCTCCACAATGTTTAACAGATGAGGTGGAATTCTTTGGATCTTAGGCAGCTCCTTTCTGTATCCACACTTTGCTCTTGCCATCATTCTGATACATGTTAATCTATATCCTGTCTATCCACAAAACCTTTTTCCAGAATTCTGCAGGCTCTTTTAAGATTTTTTTCTGAAACTGTAATCTGGTCATCCTGTTGTTGCTAACTAGTGGTTTGCATTTGATGGCCTCTTTATTTCTGTTTATGAAATCTTCTGCAGATAGTAGTCTCTGACACATACTCATCTATCACCTGAAGACTGTTTCTAATCTGTTGGACAGATGTTTGGGGTTTTTACTTTACCATAGTGAGAATTCTTCTGTCATCAGTGGTGGAGGCACTTTGTGATTATTGAGCTTACCAATTTATTCTTTCTTCTATTCCAGTCAGTAGATTGGGGTAATCCCAAGGTTTTACTAATGTCTCTAATGGTTTTATTCTTATGTATCAGCATCATAATTGCTTCTTTGACTTTCATTGGCACAGCTCTTGTCCTCATTTTGAACAGTGGTAACTACAGACTCTAAGGTAGTCTGTAGGTAGAAGCAAGCCTGGGTATCTTATGCCTGCACTAATGAAGCAATGAAACACACCTGAGTAATCACAAATACCTGTGATGCCAATTATCTCAAAGATTATGGTGCCCTGAAATGGGGTGTGTGGGGCATGTATAAAAAGTGTTGTAATTTCTACATGGTGTGACCAAAATGTATGTAAATACCCTTAAATTAAAGTCTTCAATGTGTACTTCCAACACATATGAATGCTTTGATTTAAATTTTAAACTGTGGAACAGACGGGTAAATGAAGGAAAAAGGTGGCTTGTCATAGCTATGTGCCCACACAATACAATAAAATGTAAATATCTAATTATTTCTTGTCCTTTACCAAGATTATAAATGGATTATGTTGTTTATAGTAAGCTGATCATCTGCACCATTGGTTACACATCCTCAGGCTTTATGAATAAAATGTGCTTATGCTGCATAAGCTATTTCTTACCCAAAAGTCGAGATTTATAATAAGAGTGTGAAAACTGGCTGAACGTTATAGCAAGCTTCAGCCCTTTGTATGTCCTACGCTGACTTTTTTGGTGTTGGCATTTTAGTGACTACTGACAGCAGAACAATGAAGTGAACCTTGTTTCATTGTGCATTTCATTGAGGCATCAGTCACATTCCAATATTCTTGAACAGGAAATTATTTTACAGTTAACTGACATGTACTCTTGATACAGCTTTTTCAGTGTTGGTAATAATGGCTAATGCATGCTCTTAATGTTAATTGCCTTAGTGTACAGCCTATGTAATTTTTTCTTTAAAAAGGGTGTATGCTGTGTGTTGCATAACTGCCACTGCCAGTGTTAGCTTTTTTAGAGGGTATTACGAATGGAAGGCTACACAAGGAGCAAGATATCAGGGATTGTAATGATTTTTTGGCTCATGATGATGACTGGCTTATAAGCCAGTTTAGATTTGCTAGAGATGTCCTCTTTGGAGTTGTGTGTGCTGAACTGGTGCCTAAATTACAGAGGCCATCACACAGAAAACACATGATTCATGTTCCATTACTTTTGGAAATGGCCGCTTTTGAACATGAGATAGTTGGCCAAACAGGAATCTCATAGTTATCCCTGAGCTGTGTCATGCGATCTAGATGGGATAGTATAATGAAGTTGCTAACCAAAAAAATTCAATTTCCTTATGATCAGAGTTAGCAAGCCGAGATCAAAAAGCAATTTGCAGTGATTTCTGATTTTCCTAGAGTATATGGCGTAACAGATTGCACACATGTTATGATGTAAACAGAAATCTCTTTCATTCAGTTAATATACCACACATATGTGAGGCTCAAATGTGTCTGACTAACTTTGTTCCTAAGTGGCCTGGCTCAACCCATGATTCCTTTATTTTATCAAATAGTAATGTGGGAAGCAGACTTCATAGTCATGTAGTGTGCTTCTTGGTAAGTAAGCGTCATTCATAGGATTGCAGTTACATTTAGTACATTATAAACATCTTGTATAATCTTTCTTTCCAGTAATACTAGTCACACCACAACAAAGGAGATATAATGAAAATTACTACTACATGCAATCAGTGACCATGGGTTCATTTAAAGGCAGATGGTGGTGTTTTTGACTCATTGGGCAGCACACTGCTGGACAGCTCCACAAAATTAAGCCACATTGTGATGTCCCATTTGGATGTTGTTAGTAGAATGTAAAGAAACTTGTATGTATTGACATTGACATTTACATGGCAAAATTATTTTTCTTTAATTTTACAAATTAAATAAGAATGAACTTAAAGTCTTGCTGGGCGGCACGTTGGCACAGTGGGTAGCGCTGCTGCCTCGCAGTTAGGAGACCAGGGTTCGCTTCCCGGGTCCTTCCTGCGTGGAGTTTGCATGTTCTCCCCGTGTCTGCGTGGGTTTCCTCCGGGTTCCTCTCACAGTCCAAAAACATGCAGGTTAGGTGCATTGGCGATTCTAAATTGTCCCTAGTGTGTGCTTGGTGTGTGTGTGTGTGTGCACCTTGCGGTGGGCTGGCACCCTGCCCTGGGTTTGTTTCCTGCCTTGTGCCCTGTGTTGGCTGGGATTGGCTCCAGCATACCCCCATGACCCTGTAGTTAGGATATAGCAGGTTGGATAATGGATGGATGGATGGATTAAAGTCTTGCAGTTCTGTGCATACAGCACGCTGTGTACTGGTGGCAGTCTGGACACTGCATGATTGTATATTGCTATCTCTCTCTCTACTCAGCTGCTTTTACTTGCACGCAATTTTGTTTTTTTTCCTTTTATTTGTGACTACTACAAACAGACCAACAAAAAAATGTTTTTGTAATTTTCCACTCCAGTCAATAATACCTCAAGTTCACATTCACTGAAGTTTAATTCTCTGTTTTCTCCCATGGGGAGAAAGTCACTTCTTCTTTTAGTTTTTCTTCTTTTTACTGGCGGTTTTACAGTCAGGAAGGGCATCCGGTGGAAAATTTTGCCAAGTCAATATGCGGACAAACAATACAAATTTTCATACGGATCGATTGAGCCCCAGGTTAACAACGACCGCCACCAGTACTGTTAGCCAACAGGGTGCTGGCGGAAATTGGGCTACTGTTGGCCGAAGAAGAAGAAGAGGGGGGAGATGTGTCCGGAGGCAGGAGGAGAGGAGCAAGGTAAAGAGAGTGGAACTGAGGGTAGGAACTTTGAATGTTGGCAGTATGACTGGTAAGGGGAGAGAGTTAGCAAATATGATGGAGAGAAGGAAGGTTGATATATTGTGCGTGCAAGAGACTAAATGGAAGAGGAATAAGGCCAGGTGGTTCGGAGGTGGATTCGAATTGTTCTATCATGGTGTGGATGGGAGGAGAAATGGGGTAGGGGTTATTCTGAAGGAACAGTATGTCAAGAGTGTTTTGGAGGTGAAAAAGTGTCAGAGAGAGTAATGATTTTGAAGCTGGAATTTGAATATGTGATGATGAATGTTGTTAGTGCATATGCCCTGCAAGTTGGGTGTGCAATGAATGAGAAAGAAGATTTTTGGAGTGAGTTGGATGAAGTGATGAACAGTGTACCCAAAGGACAGAAAGTGGTGATTGGAGTAGATTTCAATGGACATGTTGGTGAAAGGAACAGAGGAGACGAGGAGGTGATGGGTAGGTATGGTGTCAAGAAGAGGAATGAAGAAGGTCAGAGGATAGTGGATTTTGCCAAAAGGATGGAAATGGCTGTGGTGAATACGTATTTTAAGAAGAGGGAGGAACATAGGGTTACGTACAAGAGTGGAGGAAGATGCACACAGGTAGATTACATCCTATGCAGAAGAGTCAATCTGAAGGAGATTGAAGACTGCAAAGTGGTGGCAGGGGAAACTGTAGTTAAGTAGCATAGGATGGTGGTCTGTAGGATGACGTTGGAGATCAAGAAGAGAAAGAGAGTGAGAGCAGAGCCAAGGATCAAATGGTGGAAGTAGAAAAAGGAAGACTGCAAGGTTGAGTTTAGGGAGAAGGTGAAACAGGCACCTGGTGGTAGTGAGGAATAACCAGACGGTTGGTAAACTACAGCAGATGTAGTAAGGGAGACAGCAAGAAGGGTGCTTGGTGTGACATCTGGACAGAGGAAGGAGGAAAAGGAAACCTGGTGGTGGAATGGGGAAGTACAGGAGAGTATACAGAGGAAGAGGATGGCAAAGAAAAAGTGAGATAGTCAGAGAGATGCAGAAAGTAGACAAGAGTACAAGGAGATAAGGCACAAGGTGAAGAGAGAGGAGGCGAAGGCTAAAGAAAAGGCTTATGATGAGTTGTATGAGAGGTTGGACACTAAGGAGGGAGAAAAGGACCTGTACCGATTGGCTAGACAGAGGGACCAAGCTGGGAAAGATGTGCAGCAGGTTAGGGTAATAAAGGATAAAGATGGAAATGTACTCACAAGTGAGGAGAGTGTGTTGAGCAGATGGAAAGAGTACTTTGAGAGGCTGATGAATGAAGAGAACGAGAGAGAGAAGAGGTTGGATGATGTGGAGATAGTGAATCAGGAAGTGCAACAGATTAGCAAGGAGGAAGTAAGGACATCTATGAAGAGGATGAAGAATGGAAAAGCTGTTGGTCCAGATGACATACCTGTGGAAGCATGGAGGTGTTTAGGAGAGATGGCAGTGGAATTTTTAACCAGATTGTTTAATGAAATCTTGAAAAGTGAGAGGATGCCTGAGGAGTGGAGAAGGAGTGTACTAGTGCCAATATTTAAGAATAAAAGGGATGTGCAGGACTGTAGTAACTACAGGGGGATAAAATTGATGAGCCACAGCATGCAGTTATAGGAAAGAGTAGTGGAAGCTAGGTTAAGAAGTGAGGTGATGATTAGTGAGCAGCAGTATAGTTTTATGCCAAGAAAGAGCACCACAGATGCGATGTTTGCTCTGAGGGTGTTGATTGAGAAATATAGAGAAGGACAGAAGGATTTGCATTGCACCTTTGTGGACCTGGAGAAAGAATATAACAGGTTGTCTCAAGAGGAGTTGTGGTATTGTATGAGGAAGTCAGGAGTGGCAGACAAGTACATAAGAGTTGTACAGGATATGTACGAGGGAAGTGTGACCATGGTGAGGTCTGCGGTAGGAGTGACGGATGCATTCAAGGTGGGGGGTGGGATTTTATCAGGGATCAGCTCTGAGCCCTTTCTTATTTGCAATGGTGATGGACAGGTTGACAGACGAGAGTAGACAGGAGTCCCTGTGGACTATGATGTTTGCTGATGACATTGTAATCTGTAGCAATAGTAGGGAGCAGGTTGAGGAGACCCTGGAGAGGTGGAAATATGCTCTAGAGAGCAGAGGAATGAAGGTCAGTAGGAACAAGACAGAATACATGTGTGTAAATGATAGGGAGGTCAGTGGAATGGTGAGGATGCAAGGAGTAGAGTTGGCAAAGGTGGATGAGATAGATAGATAGATAGATAGATAGATAGATAGATAGATAGATAGATAGATAGATAGATAGATAGATAGATAGATAGATAGATAGATAGATAGATAGATAGATAGATAGATAGATAGATAGATAGATAGATAGATAGATAGATAGATAGATAGATAGATGAGTTTAAATACATGGGATCAATAGTATAGAGTAATGGGGATTGTGGAAGAGACATGAAAAAGAGAGTGCAGGCAGGGTGGAATGGGTGGAGAAGAGTGTCAGGAGTGATTTGTGACAGATGGATATCAGCAAGAGTGAAAGGGAAGGTCTACTGGATGGTAGTGAGACCAGCTATGTTATATCGGTTGGAGACGGTGGCACTGACCAGAAAGCAGGAGACAGAGCTGGAGGTAGCAGAGTTAGCAGAGTTAAAGATGCTAAGATTTGCAATGGGTGTGACGAGGATGGATAGGATTAGAAATGAGTACATTAGAGGGTCAACTCAAGTTGGACGGTTGGGAGACAAAGTCAGAGAGGCGAGAGTGCATTGATTTGGACATGTGCAAAGGACAGATGCTGAGTATATTGGGAGAAGGATGCTAAGGATAGAGCTGCCAGGCAAGAGAAAAAGAGGAAGGCCTAAGAGAAGGTTTATGGATGTGATGAGAGAGGACATGAAGGTGATGGGTGTAACAGAACAAGATGCAGAGGACAGAAAGGTATGGAAGAAGATGCTCCACTGTGGTGACCCCTAACGGGAGCAGCTGAAAGAAGAAAAAAAAGACTGCCAGTTTTACACTCTGTGGTACATTACAGTAATCCATCCATCCATTTTCCAACCCGCTGAATCCAAACACAGGGTCACGGGGGTCTGCTGGAGCCAAACCCAGCCAACACAGGGCACAAGGCAGGGAACCAATCACGGGCAGGGTGCCAACCCACCGCAGGACACACACAAACACACCCACACACCAAGCACACACTAGGGCCAATTTAGAATCACCAATCCACCTAACCGGCATGTCTTTGGACTGTGGGAGGAAACCGGAGCGCCCGGAGGAAACCCACGCACATTACAGTAATCCCTCGCTATATCGCGCTTCGACTTTCGCGGCTTCACTCTATCGCGGATTTTATATGTAAGCATATTTAAATATATATCGCGGATTTTTTGCTGGTTCGCGGATTTCTGCGGACAATGGGTCTTTTAATTTCTGGTACACGCTTCCGTAGTTGGTTTGTCCAGTTGATTTCATACAAGGGACGCTATTGGCAGATGGCTGAGAAGCTACCCAACCGCAGCGCGTATTATGTATTAAATAAAACTCCTCAAATATATTGTGAGCACGGGGGCTGTTCGCACCCCTAAAGGACACGGCCGCTCCTCAAAAAACGCTGAAAGATTACCTTCACAGTGCTCCCTTCTTTGCTGGGCTTAAATGTGGCTGCTTTGCAAGCGATATGCTTCCCGCATGGTGCTTTTGCATACTTAAAAGATCAAACAGCACGTATTGATTTTTGATTGTTTGCTTTCCTCTCTCTCTCTCTCTCTCTCTCTCACTCTGACGGAGGGGGTGTGAGCAGAGGGGCTGTTCGCATACTGGCCTAGAGGATACGGACGCTCCTCTAAAAAATGCTTGCTCCCTTCCTCGCAGCTACTTTGTCCGACGGTGCTTCGCATACTTAAAAGCCAAACAGCCCTATTGATTTTTGACTGTTTGCTTTTTTCTCTCACTCTCTCTCTCTCTGACACACACTCCTTTGAAGAGGAAGATATGTTTGCATTCTTTTAATTGTGAGACGAAACTGTCATCTCTATCTTGTCATGGAGCACAGTTTAAACTTTTGAAAAAGAGACAAATGTTTGTTTGCAGTGTTTGAATAACGTTCCTGTCTCTCTACAACCTCCTGTGTTTCTGTGCAAATCTGTGACCCAAGCATGACAATATAAAAATAACCATATAAATATATGGTTTTACTTTGCGGATTTTCACCTTTCGCGGGGGTGGGGGGGTCTGGAACGCAACCCCCGCGATGGAGGAGGGATTACTGTACTGCCTAAAAATGACACTCAGGAACATGACAAAAAGGAAAATCAATCTTATGTATTTCAATTTTTAAATATTTGTTCTGTTGTCACACCAGACATGTGCAAATATTAAAAAAATAGTAAAAAAATAAAAGTAAATTAAACATGCAATAGCACACAAGATAAAGACAAAATTAATTTAACCTTGGTAGTAGAGAATCTAGAAATGGGCTCAAAAGTTGACATGACTTCCTTGCAAAGAAGAACAATGGCAATCAGCATAACAATTCACAAAAGAGGAGTTAAAACAACTTAAGAAGGAGGTGGCAAGAAAATAAAGAAGTGTTGTTTTCCAAAGCTCATGGAAGCCCCCAAGGATGTGTGGAGGCACTAGAATCACATTTTCCACATGCCTAGAGTGTGCTCTACATCATGCTTTGGTGTGTGGTGTTATACCTCTTGTTAGCCATGGCTTTTTGGGATTCAACACTGGAGCAGGTATTCACGAGGAGGATACCTCTGTCTCTCAGTAACCAGCATCCTTGCTTCACAAGATGCCTTGGATAAAGGCTTCTGCTAAAAGGAGTAGAAATGGACAGCTTTAATGAATCCTGGTGTGTTCCTCTTTCTATTTCATCCAGCACCAGACCCTTTTATTATTTCACTTCTGGGTAGCCTTTATTTCTTTATTATTTGTTGACTACTGAGATGGCACAAGAAGTTCATGTCCACCCACACAATAGCATTTAGACCAGTGACATATAGCTACCATTGGCGTTGCTGGTATTAAGGGGTGATTCACCTTCCACTTTAAAGGATGTGACTGAAGTTCTTTTGCACTAATTATATATTACATTATAATTCTTTTTTATATTGCAACATGGACCTATTATTATTATTATTATTGCTGCTGTTGTTTTGATTGGTACTATGTTGTCCAAATAACAGCATCGGTGTTATTTGTGATCTACTTAAAGCTATTTCTGTCTCTCTCTGACAGAATCACAGACAAAATTCCAAATAAAGAATGAAAAAATAAGTTGGTTGGTTTATTTCTTAATTTCAAAATGAGACTACACACTACATTTGTTATGAAGGATTTCGGGATACACCTGCAAATTGACGTTCTTCAATATGAGATAACAAAGTACTTAGTGTTTCAAAGCTATCAGGAAATGCATCCAAGTAAGTGAAAGGAAACTCAGTTGTTTCACTCATCACTATACTTTATGTATGAGATTCAGGCTGCACACATGAACACTTTGTGGTAATGTGTGTGTTAAATAGTAATTTTATTGTAGTATGTATATGTGACAAGAAATCTGAAACGAACTAATGACATTATATTTTTTTTATTAAAGTAGAGCCTTACAGTTTTGAAAAAGTTAATGCTGTTGTATACCTACATAGTATTACACTTATAGGTCAAAACAGTAATTATAGGCAAGTGTGCTTAGTCAGTAAACTAAAATATTTAATTATTTACATTATCTCTTAACATTTCAACTTTTTTAAAATTCTAACAATAAATACTAATCTTCTTGTGAATGTATGCTTTTTAGGGAAAAAAAGTTTATAAAAAAATTTAATTGGTCTTTAAATGTCCCTGTATTATTAATAATTTTAAGTACAGTAGAGTTTGTCTCAGCCTTTTTGGGAGATGGACGTCTAAGATGGAAATTAATTAGCAGCAGTGTTATTTTACCTTTTTTTATCATCCCAAGGTATCCTGTATTTATTCAACATGTGGGACTTTGATTACAGCATATGCAAGTATATATAAGCATGACTGGCAGAGAAAAGGCTCAGAAAGAAACGTAAAAGACAGTTAAAGCTTCATCTAAGTCTAAACAGGCCTCAAGTTCAAGATAAGGCATAGCAGAGATTAACCTGGAAAAGACAGGCAAAACAATGGATCTCCCAGGACCTGACCCCGCAGCATTGCCTCCAGCTGAGAGTGAAAGTGGGCTTGCTACTCCACCTGCTAAGCTCAGAGAAGACCAAAACAAGCAGTCTGAGCCGAAGGTAACAATCGCCTCAATGATCACCGCAATAACTTTCTCACTCGGGAAGGACATAAATGAAATAAAGTGTAATATTAAAAAGATCACAAATGGTATAAGGAAAGATATAAAGGACATAAACATGACAAATGTGAAGCTGTTTCAGGATATTAAAGACTCAGAGAAACGTTTAAGTAATCACTTTGAGCCAACCTTTAAAGGTATGCTAGAAACAATTGAGCAAAAAATACAAGAAAATACGAGTAGTTTTGAAAATAAATTCAGAGCACTTGATGCTCAGCTTGAAGACATTAAGCAAATGTTGACGACTCATATTGAAATAGTTGAACAATTGGCTTCTGACGCTGACGAAAAAGCAACAGCTACTAAATCCAAAAGCACACTGCTTGGAAACAGACTAACTATGCTTGAAGACAGATATAGAAGAAATAATATCAGAATTGAAGGTCTCCCTGAAAACTGTGAAAGCGCAAACCCAGTGAAATTCATAGCTGAACTATTTTCTCAAATAATTGGAGAAAACTTCAAATCAGATCTGGGCTAACAGCTGCTTACTGCAAATATGAGTCAAACGTCTCAAAACCTGGGGACCTCATTGTACGTTTCAATGAATTACAATCTAAAATGAATTTGATGTCGCTTCTCAGAATGAAACAAGAGATTATATTTGAAAATAACCATGTTCACATTTTCCCTGATTTTTCACCTTCAACAACTGGTAAACATGCTGCATTTTACAGCATTAAACAGCACTTATGCAAAGCCGAATTTAGATACAGCCTCTTGTCCATCCATCCATTATCCAACCCGCTATATCCTAACTACAGGGTCACGGGGGTCTGCTGCAGCCAATCCTAGCCAACACAGGGTGCAAGGCAGGAAACAAACCCCGAGCAGGGTGCCAGCCCACCGCAGGGCACACACACCTGTACACCAAGCACACACTAGGGGCAATTTAGGATCGCCAATGCACCTAACCTCTATGTCTTTGGACAGTGGGAGGAAACCGGAGCATCCAGAGGAAACCCACGCAGACACGGGGAGAACATGCAAACTCCATGCCGGGAGAACTCAGGAAGCGAACCCAGGTCTCCTAACTGCGAGGCAGCAGCGCTACCACTGTGCCACCGTGCTGCCCACAGCCTCTTGTATCCAGCTAAATTAAGAATGGATATTGAAGGCAAGTTCTCTGGATGAAGCAGGAAAAGAGCTAAAAAAATTGATACCTTTTCTTTTTTAAATACGATTGTGAGTCACATTGTGTCCTGGTAAGGCAAAGAAGACTATACCTTCAATTTGGCCTATTTACAGTGAGATGTTTGTCATAATTATACATCTTATTTCCTTCCCTGCTACTTTAACATTTTAATTACAATTATAATTCTATTTGTATGTGTGTATGTTAATATGTGTATGTATATATAGTGTATATCTATACATATGTGCATATACATGTTTACATATACAGTATATATTTACGTATACTGTACATGTGTGTATGTATGTGTATATGCATACTTTATACAGTATATACTGTATGTATACATTTTTTTTTTTCCAAACGGGACTGTTTATCATCACACCCCTAGTTTATTAGGTTTATTAGGATTGCACTATCATATGTTATCTGCCTCTCCATGGGTACTGTTTAACATCATACCCTGGGTTTACTCTTTCGAGCCTTTTCAAGATTATATTGTAGGTTTACAGTATTTGGAATGTATTGCCAATAGATATCTCCACTCTATTCCTTCTACACTGCTGCTTGGGGGCTTGTTTTGCTCTGGATGTACTCTGTCTCTAGACATGTCAGAGAACTGGGACTTCGTGACGTGTGGTCTAGCCGCACTTTGGGAGACAAAATGGGCAGGTGGTGGGTCTGGGAGAAAGAGAACAAGCTATTTCTGATCTATCCTTTTCATCCCCACAATAATTAGTGCTAACACAACAATAGGTTTCATAGCCATAACTCCTGACAACATTGACATTTTTTAAAATTACAAAATGACAACAAAAGTCCAGAAGTAGTGTCTCTATGACCAAACAGTGAACTTTCTGAGATGGAATGTCAAAGGTCTTAATCAAGAATTGAAGAGGAAGAAAGTATTCTCTCATCTAACAGGTCTAAACACCAAGATAGTATTTTTAAAGGAGACTCGCTTCATCAGCAAGGATCAGTTTCAGTTGCAAAGAGATTGTACTGACCAAATATTCCACTCCGGTTATACAAAGAAAACTAGAGGTGTGGAAATCTTAATTCACAGAACAATTTAATTTGCAGTATCAGTTCATTTGCAGATAATTAGCTATGTACCCAATGCCCCTGTGATCATGGAGCTCACATCACTATGCCCCACATATTCATCTTGCAGCTGGCATCTTAACCCCCTATTATTAGGTGACGAAAACTGTACAGACTTTATAGCCAAGCAAATTGATTTTTTTAGAGATAAATGCATCCTCAGAGGTTTCTGCAGGAATACTCTGGGAAACTTTGAAGGCACTTTTAAGAGGACAGATTATTTCATATCTCTCCCATAAAAATAAATCGGAAACCAAGAAGGCCTCAGAGTTAATCACTGAAATTAACAGAATAGATCAAGAACATGCCAGGCCTCCAAGCGAGGCACTTTTTTAGGAAAAGACAGGATTTGCAATCAGAACTCAACCTTTTGACAACAAAAGAAACAGAACATCTCATTTTTAAATTGTGACATCATTACTATGAACACAGAGAGAAGGATAATAAGATCTTAGCTCAACAAATCCACAAGCAGGAAGTTCACAATGCAATATCAGTAATCACCAACACAGGCGGAGACTGAAACATTGGCCATAAAAATATAATGCACATATTTAGAGATTACTATAAGTCCTTATATTCTATTCAGTTTAAAGAATACAAGACATAATCTAATGCATGGCTACCTTGCTGAATTTTATAAAAAAAAAATCAATCAAGTCAGGTCCCCTTTAATTAGTAACTTTCATAGAAGCCATAGACAATAAAATTCTGCCTCAAACTTTTTGCTAAGCATTAATTACCATTTGTCTAAGAAAAATAAAGACTTATTACAATGTTTAACATATAGACTATTTTCACTTCTTAATAATGATGTTAAGATATAAAGTCCTGGCTAGAAGGATTGAGAAAGTGCTTCCTTCAGTAATATCACAAGGCCAAACCAGATTTATTAAAGGTTGACATTTGGCTTCCAATCTCCAACGCCTATTTAATGTAATATATTCACCCACAAAGTTCAATACTCCAGAGATCTTATTATCTTTGGATGCAGAAAAAGCATTTGGTATGGTTAAATGGAATTACCTATTCACCACTTTGCATAAATTTGGGATTGGCCCTAACATACGTGCATGGATCAAACTACGGTATATCAGTCCAGAAGATTCAGTTTGTATTAACAACACTATCTCAGACTACTTCAAACTAGAACATGGTACTAGAAAAGGATGCCCCTTTTCACCACTGCTATTTGCAATCGCCATTGGCTATTCACTTTTGAAATTCATCAGAGATAAAAGGGATTTTCGGAGAAGGACTTGAACGGAAAATATCACTATATGCAGATGATATGGTACTGTATATATCAGACCCACAAAATTCAGTCCCTGGAGCCCTAACTGTACTAGCAGAATTTCAAAAGATATCTGCACTCAAAATTAATTTGAACAAAAGTGTGCTTTTTCCAGTGAATTCTCTAGCAAAAACATTAGATTGGACATCTTCCCATTGCAGATCAGTTTAAATATCTAGGGGTAAGCATCACAAGTAAATATAAAGTTCTTTTTCAACAGAATTTTCCTGTGTGTATAGACAAAATTAAACAAGACATGTACAGATGGTCTACCCTCCATTTTTCTTTAGCAGGGAGAATTAACACTATCAAGATGAATATTCTCCCTAAGCGTCTGTTTCTATTTCAAAACATCCTCATATACATTAACAAATCATTTTTAAGAAATTAGATTCAATCATAACTTCATTTATCCAAAGGGCGACCCTACAATGACCTAAATCAGAAGGTGGCATGGCTCTACCTAATTTTCAATTTTATTACTGGGTGGCAAACATACAAGCTATAAAAACCTGGACACTGACACAAATAGATGAACACACACTAGCTTGGTCTGCAATAGAAATGAAATCCTTAAGTACCTCTTTATATTCCTTGCTTTGTACACCAGTAAATACAAGGTATCATCAATATACTAACAATCCAACTGTCCTTCATTCACTCTGAATATGGAACCAATGTAGGAAGCTCTTCAAGTCAGAGAATATTTTATCTGTGGCTCCTGTACATGATAACCACTGTCACAAACTCAACAAAGAGCCATAGCAAGGTTTGGGGCAGCCACCCATATATTGTTTCCTGGCTGTAAAATTGAAGTGTACAGATCAGAGTCCCGAACAGAACTGAGGGGATAGAGGAAAGGTGGTGGCTTTTAAAGTCCAGTATAGGAAGTGACCTCAAAAGGGGTCAGAACCGGAAGGGTCTTCATCCATAGGCTCGGGCCCGGAAGTGACATCAGAGAGGCCGAAGCCAAAAGGGTCTTCATCCATAGGCTCGGAGCCGGAAGTGACATCAAAGGGATTGGAACCAGAATTGATGTCATCAAGGGAATTTCCCGTGAACAGTCTGCAGAAAGGCGAGAAAAAGAGTCAGTGCACTCAGCTACCTCCCGGTCTGGTTCAGAATTAATATCATTCAAGCCCTTTAGCTGCCTCCCATGCACACGTGTGTGACACCACCTTTTTCAACCCTCTCAAACTTGTATAGTTTTTAATGTTTGGAAAACATATGGTATTAAATCATTTAGAGATTTGTATGTAAATAATGTGTTGGCATCCTATGAACAATTACACTCTAAATTTAGTTTCCCATCAACACAATTTTTCCATTATCTCCAAATCAGAAACTTTGCTAAACAAAATCTGCCCAACTTTCCTCACCTCCCACTTATTTCTATTCCAGAAGTTATTTATCAGTCTTGAAGACTCACAGAGCATTTTTATAATATATAAAAACATTTTAAAGTCCCTTCCTTTTAAATATCCCAAAGAACAGTAGGAAAAGGATCTCTTTCTCAACATTTCAGAAAAGGAGTGGAAGGCAGCCATGCAAAGAATTCACTCTAGCTCCATATGCTCAAAGCATTCAATTATTCAACTTAACATTTTTTATCGAGCACATCTATCTCTTTTAAAATTGTCAAAAATGTTTCCAGGGCAAGATCCAACCTGCGAATGTTGCAATCAAGCTCAAGCTTCACTAGGCCACATGTTTTGGGAATGTACCAAATTAATATCATTTTGGACAAAAATTTTTAAATGCCTATCAGACAGCCTTAGTGTCACAATCACTCCTAATCCATTAACAGCTGTGTTTGGTGTACTCACAGAAAGGCTTAAAGTGGAGAAGGACAAACAAACTGTAATTGCCTTTATTTCACTATTAGCATGTAGACTTATCTTGATCAACTGGAAGATTCCTAACTCACCTCTGTTAAGTCAGTGGGTAACTGATGTTATATACTATTTGAAGTTGGAAAAAATCAGATTCTCTCTTTTAAAACCTGGCAGGTTCTAATCAATAATATTTTAGTATTAAGCACTTATATTGGGGAGAATGACTGTTTTCCCCCTATACTACTCTCAAAAGTTTTACTCTGGCTGTTGGCCTTTCTCTCTTTCTCATGGGTGGGGATTGAATTGAATTTAGTTTTGTTAAGTTTGACTTGATTGTATGGAATGTTACATGCTTTAATTAAATTCAATGAAAGTTAAAAAAATTAACCACTGAATATAGAATGTTGACACAAATAAACACCCATCCTCCGCACTCTTCTCTGAACACTGATTTGTATATTAAATCAACCTGCTTTCCTTAGGTGCCATATGGGTAGAGTTATGAAGTCTTGTGTTGCTTCTATGTTTTCTCAACACTTGAAATGTGCTTCTTCAAGCCACAACTGATCTTTAGCTAACTTTCTTAAATTAAGCTAAGTTCCTGAGATGTATACTCCTTGTTTCAGTGTCATGTGTATTCATAGAGACAAACATTGCTAAGTAAGTTTTATGTATCATCTGTCCATTTTTTTCTATTTTAACAGATTAGATGTACCTTGAATCAGTCACACAAACTTTCTGATATTTCCTTGGGGACTCCATTGCCCTAACACATCTTAAAGACTAATATGTTAGATAAAATTTTCCAGTCAAAATTATGCCACTGTGAGTGTATATGTATGAGTGAGTGTCTTACAATGGAGCTGCATTTCATTCACAATTGATTGCTACCTTGCACCCAAAATATTTGAGATGTCTTATGGCTCATTCCACTATTGGAATACAGCAGTTCAGAAAATAGTCAGTGTATTTGTTCCATAAAAAATCTGTTTGATTCTCAACATATACTATGTGAAGTGTTGCCTTCTGACAAGAGGTTTCCAGGGGAATATCACCAGTGGAATTGTACAGTACTATAGTTACTGTAGGAGATGAACAACTGTCAGCAAGATAGGTGCTACTCAAACCAGTGTGGATGATAGAAGTCCACTAGTGGGCAGTATTTTCTCTTTGTTTGCTGAATGCCACAGAAGGACAAAGAATGACTCCATCAGAATTAAGAAGAAAGGAAGGAGGAAAAGGAGAGAAAGACTGAGAGTTTTGGCCAGGGTAAAAGCAAGACATTTTGCACTATGATGCAAGAGAGTAAACAAACCAGAAATTGTCAGGTATGTCTGCCAGTACAGAGAGATATAAACACATTTTACAAGATCTCCGGGACAACAGGTGGCTATTAGTTGGAAAACCTATGACTAGGCTGCCAACTACTACTGTAGGCTGTCCATCCCCTAGAGGACACATGATTCTGAATTAAGAGGCTGCCATAGAGAATTAGCTGTTTAAGGGCTACTTGTTTCAGGAGGAAGATCTCTGTCATAACAAGAAGAGAGAGACAAAGAGAAAAAAAGGGTATTTGGTCAGGTGTTTCTGGTGGACAAGTGAAAAAAGCGCTTGACAAACTGAGGCCTTATTTCATTTTCTTTAGAATTTTTTTTTTGTCTCTTTTGTACATGTCTTATAATGATGGGATTTCTGCTGGGTTACAGTGTCTTAGATTAGACCCAGATGTTTTTCAAAAAACTTTTTCCTATTATGACTTAAGGGGCAAGGACAATTAACAGCCACATTGTGTCACATAAACAATAGAGTCATTGAGAGAAAAAGGATTCAAATGGAAGAGCAAACACTTTTCTAAGACAAAGACAACAGAATTTATTCTTACAGAATGTTTAAGCACATTTCCAAGGTTAAGAAAATGGTGTCTGCATTTTAGAAAATATTCTGTTTTTTTTCTTTTTTCATTTCATGTACACTTTGGCAAGCTGAGTGCGTGGGGCTGAATTACAACACTGACGGCTTCCTGTTGGTTGTAATTACTGCTTCTTGTTTTGCTATTGAAATGGAATCTGATCAACAGATTATAATGCAGTATAAACGTTCTTCAGTGTTTGCAAGTATTTTTTTCTGCCTGTCTGGGCAACAGCCTGAATGGCATGCACCCCTGCAGCCATAATTATTGTGGGTTACTCATCTGCTATTAATGTCACATTACAGGCATTCTCTTGAAAACATTGATCAACTAGCAAACTATATTTTTAGCCTTCTGGCAAAGCTCCTAGAATGTTCTAGCAACCAAAAGCTGACATTATACATTAGGGTGATAATAACCTTTTATGATTTATAAATGAATGTCTGTCAAAATACTACTTAACTATACCCTGGTTTAGTTCTATTGGTCCTGATTTCTGAAAGACATAGACTATACAGGCTTTGTGAATATGCAAAAAATGTAATATGCTACACAAAAGTAATGACAAAATTACCCATTAATGACATGCACCAGCATTGAATATGTAGATACAACCAGCTAAAAATAGCTCATGCAGCATTAGGCCAATAGCAGTAAATTATTAGTGAGAAAATGTGTTTGATTTGAGTAAATTTCCACTATTTGGTAAGTAGCAAAACATATGCTAAAAGAGCTAAGGTAACATAGAAACAAAACATCAAAATAATTATTCTGATAACAAATGGGGGATTAAGTACATTTAGGAGCCAGAATGGATCATTCTTTATGTATAGTGTATATCCATCAATCAGGTAACAATACCTTAATAAAGTACATGCTAGTCTCACTAAATATGTGTTTACTATGTGCCTTGTGTATGAGTCTTTTAACTGTAGTGGGACCAGATATAAGAAAAATTTACCTCATTGAAAAAAGTAACAGTTTATGCATCACTGAAAAAGTAAGTTTATGCATCCTCTGGGACACAGTTGCAGGTATGTTTCTCATTCAATTGGAGGTTTCCACCTTATCAGGCTGACTTTACAACACCCAACCTCTTTTGATTTCTCTGTTGTACTAAGATGTTGTACCGTGTTAGCCATTATGAAAGTAGAGAAAAGCCAAGCAAAATGACACCTTTTATTGGCTAACTAAAAAGATTACAATATGCAAGCTTTCGAGGCAACTCAGGCCCCTTCTTCAGGCAAGATGTAATCAATTCTGATGATTTCTCTGTTCTAACACCTTGCTAGCAGATTGTAGAAATGTCCTTGTTATTGTTATAGTCAAATGTTTACAACCTGAACTTTCTGCAATTAACTCACAAAACCTTTGCATTAATTTTCCCTGTGTTGTAGATATTAAAAGAAGAACTAGTAGTTGTTCCTAGTCTTTAAGAAGCACAAGAATGGGTGTTTTGGACTGCTAGTGCTATTCTGGAATGAAAGTGATGCAGTGGGTTTTCATAATATGAAGTTATATATGTGCTTAAAAGTACACACAAATTGGTACAGACAAAAGCAATTTATCAGATTGTGCCATATGACCCTAAGGCTGTAAGGCCTCTGATCCAATGACTTTCTAGCATTAGAAAGTGCAGGAGCGAGCACAGGAGCATGCAAATCCAGACAGGTCCGGGGACCTACAGTTGTAGAGGAGAGAAGAAGCTTACTGGCATGCTCTATAAGTAAAAGAGTTTCTGGGAAAAACAAAGAAAAATACTGAAAACTCAGCAGTGATATGTAGAGGTTGGGGAAGAAGTGTGGACTCCAAATTAAAATGTATTACAAATATATATATATATATATATATACACACACATGCGCATGGGAGGCAGCTAAAGGGCTTGAGTAATGGCAGTTCCAAGGCACGCCGGGATGTGGCAGAGTGCACTGACTCTTTCTCTCCCTTTCCTGTAGACCATTCATGGGAGATTCCACCTGGCTCTTTTGATGTCACTTCCGGGGCCAAGCCTATGGAAGGAAACCTTGCCGGCTCTGGCCTCTGTGATGTCACGTCCGGGCTCGAACCAATGGCTGAAGAACATGAGCCAGATCCCTATGACCTCACTTCCTGTCTTCCCCTTTAAAAGCCTGCACCTTTTCCCTATTCCCTCAGTTCCGTCTTGGACTCGGTTGTATGCACATCAGTGCACTATTTCATTTGAAAGCACCTTTTGCAGCCAGGAAAATAATTACACGGGTGGCTGCCCCAAACCTTTATATGACTCTGTGTCGAGTTTGTGACAGTGGCGTAGTCGGCAGGATGGAGAAGTCCCAAAAGAGAAGGGGACAGGACCTGCAATACACCCAGGTGGGAGCGTACCGGGGCCGAGTTTTCAGGCGGGGAGGGTGTCCCGTGTTTTGGAGTGACCCGGTACGAGCTCTGCGCCCGGCATGCTTCACTAGGCAACCTAGGCAGGCCAGGGAGTGTGCGAGAGGGGCTCACAGAATTGGGCTGCTCCGGAAGGGGGAGGCAAAGAGGGCTGTTTATGCTCTCTCGGAGAAGAGTGCCTGCCTCCCTGTGAAGCCAGAGCCCCGATTCCCACCTAGGGGTGCCCCAGACTGGCAGGTGAATAGAGTGAAAAACTGGAGGTTCGACCCTTATGGGCAAAGGTAGGGCAGTGGCTACGGCCACAGGAAAATAAGCCCTCCCATGTAATAGAGCAGGTGGCTTGCTACTTGCTTCTGAAAACACTACCCCGTGGCTTCACCCAGCCAGTCTGGGGTAAACAGTTTCAGAATATGGCAGAGCTCATAGAGCTCATAGATACACAAAGGACGGCCTCACAATCTGGGGAAGATGAACCGTCCCTTGGTTGAACTCAACCAGAGTACGTCCCAAAGCCTAGAACCACAACCCAAACAATCCCCGCCCCCCGTACAACCCAGAGCTTGTGCCGACATCCCCGAAGTCGTGGGCACGCTAACCGCTTGGGAATGAGGAGGAATGCAGGTGAAGGGCGATGAGGAGATGGTGTGCTCTGACTAACCCACTGGCGGTCCCACACACAGGCGTGGTGATCGTAAATGGGTATAAAACTTCTGCTTTGTTCGATTCCGGCAGCAATATTTCCATTGTTGCCCACCGATTTGTGCTACCGTAACAGTATAACCTGTGTCCATGGAGAAATCCGCTGGTACAGGTCCACCGCTTGTGTCATCAGTTACGGAGGATCAGTTCAGAAATTAACCGTGGCGGTCTTCCCAGATCCTCCACACCCGGTGATACTAGGGCGGGACTGGTCTAATATTAAAAGCGGTGAGACACATACCACTCCTGGGGTTAACTTGGGCCTAGTTATGGACAGGGATGAGCTGTCTCAAGCTGCTTCCATGCCGTGTAATCAGCCGGCAGAGAGAGACAAAGCGGCCATCCTGAGTGACGTGGAAACTCCTGGGGTGTTGCGTGCTGATACGTCATCCACCAGCGCCGAGACGAAATGGGAGGAAACCATGCCCCTTAAGGTCGGCCCAGACCCTCTCTCCCTTTTGCGATTTCAATTTAGAGAAACGCCGGCTTCTTTTAAAAGGCAGCAGTGGAGTGACGATTCCCTGAAGTCTGCAAAAAATGCAGTGGTCCTAGTCAACGGCCAGCGCACTAACCAGTCGATGCCACAGGGTCCTCACTTTGTGTTAGAAAATGACCTTCTGTATCGTGTAGCTGAGCATGAAGGGCAGGAGAGAAGGCTACTGCTAATCCCGCGGACCTTCCGGCGGCAGGTCTGTGAGTTAGCACACGCCCACCTCCTAGGTGGCCATTTGGGCACCGAGAAAACCCTGGAGCACATCAAGCTCCATTTCTACTGGCCGGGAATCAATGAGGAGGTTTGTCGCTTTTGCACTTCTTGCCCGGAGTGTCAATTGCGACAAATTCCTAGAAAGGACTGTGCTCCTCTCGTTCCTATTCCCCTGATTGATATTCCCTTCCATAGAATTGGGGTCGATTTAGTCGGACCCCTAGAGCCCTCAGCCCGAAGACACAAGTACATCCTTGTCCTCGTGGATTATGCTACCAAATACCCTGAAGCTGTTCCATTGCGCTCAGCCACTTCTAAAGCCATTGCACGGGAATTACTAGTTGTCTTTGCGCACGTAGGTATCCCCAAGGAAGTCTTGACGGACCAGGGGACACCTTTCACCTCGGAGACGTTCAAGGAGACTGCCAAGTTACTGAAAATAAAGCATTTAAAGATCGGGGTGTATCATCCTCAAACCGAAGGTTTGGAAGAGAGGTTCTACCAAACTCTCAAACAAATGCTGCGTAAGATGGTCAGCGAGGATGGAAGGAACTGGGATCAGCTCCTCCCCCTCGTCCTTTTTGCCTATTGGGAAGTCCCACGTTGGCATGTCTCTCCGGGAGTTCCGCCTGGGAGATCATGTCATGGTCCTAGTGCCTACCTCCCACTCTAAATTGCTTGCCCATTGGCAAGGCCCCTAAGAAGTTAAGGAGAGGAAAGGACTCGTCGACTATTTGGTGAGTCAACCCAATTGTCGGCCGAGGGAGCGGGTTTATCATGTGAACTTGCTGAAACCATGGAAGGACAGGGATCCCGATCCCTTCCCCGGCCAGCCCCACTCATTCTTTGCTCACACGGCTAGCCATAACTTAGGTGCGGATTTAAGTCCCAGACAACGGCGGGAGCTGGAAACAGTTATCCGGTCTGTCCGGGAGGTAGTGAGTGAAAACCCCGGAAGGACCTCTCTGGTTGAGCACAACATTGTGACAGAGCCTGGGGTTATTGTCCGAGAACGACTGTATTGTCTTCCCGCAGCAAAAAGGGCTGAAGTGGAGCTTGAGATCAAGTGCATGCTGGAACTAGGTGTGACTGAGGAAAGTCATAGTCCCTGGTCCAGTCCTATTGTGTTGGCCGGTAAGCCTGACGGGAGTTGGAGGTTTTGCAATGACTTCAGTCGGCTTAATCAAGTCTCCCAATTTGATGCCTACCCAATGCCACGAGTGGATGACCTTCTCGAGAGGCTTGGGCAGGCTCAATATTTGACCACACTGGACATGACAAAGGGGTACTGGCAGGTTCCTGTAACAGACTCCGCGAAGGTTAAAACCGCGTTTAGAACCCCTAGCGGACACCGGCAGTATTGTGTCCTTCCATTTGGGTTACACAGGGCTCCAGCAACCTTCCAGCGTCTGGTGGACAAAGTGCTTCGGCCTCATAACTCATACAGTGTTGCCTACCTGGATGACGTGGTCATCTATTCCAGCACATGGAGGGAACACCTACAGCATGTCCAAGCGGTATTGTGGACGCTGGGGGAGGCTGGGCTCCAAGTTCATCCCAAGAAATGCTTCTTTGGATTGAGCGAAACCAAATATTTAGGCTACCTGGTGGGCACCGTAAGGCCACAGTGCTCCAAAGTAGATGCCATTTTGAAATGGCCCCGTCCGCGAACCAAGCAGCAGGTCCAAGCCTTTCTCGGGCTAGCGGGGTACTACCGCCGGTTTGTGCCCCGGTTCTCAGAGAGACCGGCACCCTTGAGTAATTTGACAAAGAAGAGGGCCCCAAACATTGTGGTATGGACTGAGAAGACAGGTGCTGCATTTAGTGACTTGAAGCAGGCCCTTACGTCCGCACCTATTTTGATGGCACCTAACTTTTCTTTGCCTTTCATCCTCCAGACGGACACTTCGGACACAGGCCTGGCGGCCGTGCTGAGCCAAAGTGTCGATGGTGTGGAACACCCCATCATGTTCCTGAGCCGGAAACTGTTGGACCAGGAGACCAGGAACTGTATGCAGTGGTGGAAAGGGAGGCTTTGGTGATTAAATGAGCAATAACTCAGCAGAGGTACTACCTGTTGGGCCGGGAATTCACCCTTGTCACGGACCATGCACCTCTACAGTGGATGGCCCTCCACAAGGAGTCGAATCTGCAGGTCACCCGGTGGTTTCTTGACCTACAGCCATAAAAGTTTTTGCTCGTTCATCGTCAGGGCACTCTCCACGCCAACGCTGATGCTCTTTCTCGGGTTCACGACCTCTTGGTTAGGGTTGCCCGACCCAACGGATCTGGGCTAATGGGGGGGGGGCCTTGTCACACACGTGCGCATGGGAGGCAGCTAAAGGGCTTGAGTAAGGGCAGTTCTGAGGCATGCCGGGATGTGGCAGAGTGCACTGACTCTTTCTCTCCCTTTCCTGTAGACCATTCACAGGAGATTCCACCTGGCTCTTTTGACGTCACTTCCGGGACCGAGTCTATGGAAGGAAGCCTTTCCAGCTCCGGCCCCTGTGATGTCACGTCCGGGCTCGAACCAATGGCTGAAGAACATGAGCCCGATCCCTATGACCTCACTTCCTGTCTTCCCCTTTAAAAGCCTGCACTTTTTCCCTATTCCCTCAGTTCCGTCTTGGACTCGGTTGTATGCACATCAATGCACTATTTCATTTAAAAGCAACTTTTGCAGCCAGGAAAATAATTACATGGGTGGCTGCCCCAAACCTTTATATAACTCTGTGTCGAGTTTGTGACAATATATATATATATATATATATATATATATATATATGTTTATATATATTATTTAATTTAAATCAGAGTTTAGAAAAAGTTACCTGTAGAAGTTGAGAAAGGAGTATGGCTGCAAAAACAAATTACAAAAAAATAATTGTATAGAAAATTGTAGCAGTCGAAACAAGTCTTGGCTTAATAATACTGTACATCTGGCTACTCCTTCTTTCCACTTAGCTTGCTTGCTTAAGAGCACATTGAAAAGATTAAAGGTGTTATCATTTCCACACCTCTGTTAAGCTTAATTATGCCTATTGAACGCTTACATAGTTTGCAGTATTTGCTTGATGTATCTCATTGATGGTTATCATTTTTACTTTTCATTTAATTTAATTTCAAATGAGGGGTCCTAGTTTATCTTTAAGCACTAGAGCCCATCAAATTCTAGTTATGCCACTGTTCTGAAAGGTGTTCTGCATTTCTGTCATATGTTCTGTTTTAGCAGAAAAGGCCTTGTGTTCAACTGGAAGCCTAACAAAATTAGGCAGTTCCCACTCTGTCCTACAGCATGTGTGTAATAGTTCCATAGTAAATGTATATGTGCTTCAATGACTTTCATTTAAGAGGAAATACTATATAAAAAAGCTGTTTCAGAGGAAAGCTATAGTCATATTTCAGCTAATCTATTTTGTTCTCAGAAAAGAGGACTAGAGGTCCTTCAGGTATCAACAGATTTTGATCATGTGTTACATTCTAGACATCTCCTCTTTATATTTGTTTCATACTTGGCTTTTGAATTCAGTCATGTATCCATAGTTATACTACTGCAAAACTTGTAGAGTTTGCATAATGTATGTAACATACATTTGTGCAGAGTATTGGACCATTTCATGTAATAAGTTACAACTTTTAGATGTTTTTATAAACTGAACAAGTGTGATAAGTAACACGACACTGCATACATGTTTACAATGTTTATTCAACTTTTCATTTTTTAAATAATGACTATATGCTTGTTACTCCACCATATGGTTTGGTGGAGTATTTGTATGAAATGTTCAAGAAAAGTAATTTAGGATATTTTAAAGATTTACCCACTTTTAATGATAATAGCGTAACTGTGAAACACCACAAATAGGGGTGATGTGCTCACCTTTTACACATGTTTGTTTTACAAGGGATGCCTTAGTGCAGTAGTTAAGTTGCAAGCTAATTTGGTTGTTTTGATTGTCTTCTTCTTTCAGCTGCTCCTGTTAGGGGTTGCCACAGCAGATCATCTTTTTCCATATCTTCCTGCCCTCTACATCTTGCTCTGTGACACCCAGCACCTGCATGTCCTCTCTCACCACATCCATAAACCCAGTATACTCAGCATCTCTCCTCTGCACATGTCCAAACCAACGCATTCTCACCTCTCTGACATTGTCTTCCAACCATCCAACTTGAACTGACCCTCTAATGTACTCACTTCTAATCCTATCCATCCTCGTCACACCCAGTGCAAATCTTCGCATCTTTAACTCGGCCACCTCCAAGTCTGTCTCCTGCTTTTTGGTCAGTGCCACCGTCTCCAACCCATATAACATAGCTGGTCTCACTATCATCCTGTAGACCTTCCCTTTCACTCTTGCTGATAACTGTCTGTCACAAACTACTCCTGACACTCTTCTCCACCCATTCCACCCTGCCTGCACTCTCTTTTTCACCTCTCTTCCACAATCTCCATTACTCTGTATTGCTGATCCCACGTATTTAGACTTATTCACCTTCGCCAACTCTACTCCTTGCATCTTCACCATTCCACTGACCTCCCCCTCATTTACACACGTGTATTCTGTCTTGTTCCTACTGACCTTCATTCCTCTCCTCTCCAGAGCATATCTCCACCCCTCCAGGGTCTCCTCAACCTGCTCCCTAGTATCGCTACAGATCACAATGTCATCAACAATCATCACAGTCCATGGGGACTCCTGTCTAATCTCGTCTGTCAACCTGTCCATCACCATTGCAAATAAGAAAGGGCTCAGAGCTGATCCCTGATGTAATCCCACCTACACCTTGAATGCATCAGTCACTCCTACTGCAGACCTCACCATTGTCACAATTCCCTCATACATGTCCTGTACAACTCTTGCGTACTTCTCTTCCACTCCCGACTTCCTCATACAATACCACAGCTCCTCTTGAGGCACCCTGTCATATGCTTTCTCCAGGTCCACAAAGACACAATGCAACTCCTTCTAGCCTTCTCTATGCTTCTCCATCAACATCCTCAGAGCAAACATCACATCTGTGGTGCTCTTTCTTGGCATGAAACCATACTGCTGCTCAGTAATCATCACCTCACTTCTTAACCTAGCTTCCACTACTCTTCCCATAACTTCATGCTGTGGCTCATCAATTTTATCCCCCTGTAGTTACTACAGTTCTGCACATCCCCCTTATTCTTAAATATTGCCACAAGTACACTTCTTCTCCACTCCTCAGGCATCCTCTCACTTTCCAAGATTCCATTAAAAAATCTGGTTAAAAACTCCACTGCCATCTCTCCTAAACATCTCCATTCTTCCACAGGTGTGTCATCTGGACCAACGGCCTTTCCATTTTTCATCCTCTTCATAGCTGTTCTTACTTCCTCCTTGCTAATCCGTTGCACTTCCTGATTCACTATCTCTACATAATCCAACCTTCTCTCTCTCTCGTTCTCTTCGTTCATCAGCCTCTGAAAGTACTCTGTCCACCTGCTCAACACACTCTCCTCGCTTGTGAGTATGTTTCCATCTTTATCCTTTATCACCCTAACCTGCTGCACACCTTTCCCAGCACGGTCCCTCTGTCTAGGCAATTGGTAGAGGTCCTTTTCTCCCTCCTTAGTGTCCAACCTCTCATACAATTCATCATATGCCTTTTCTTTAGCCTTTGCCACCTCTCTTTTCACCTTGCGCCTTATCTCCTTGTACTCTTGTCTACTTTCTGCATCTCTCTGACTACCCCACTTCTTCTTTGCCATCCTCTTCCTCTGTATACTCTCCTGTGCTTCCCCATTCCACCACGAGGTTTCCTTTTCCTCCTTTCTCTGTCCAAATGTCACGCCAAGCACTCTTCTTGCTGTCACCCCTACTGCATCTGCTGTATTTGCCCAACTGTCTGGTAACTCTTCACTACCACTCAATGCCTGTCTCATCTCCTCCTTAAACTCAACCTTGCAGTCTTCCTTTTTCAACTTCCATCATTTGATCCTTGGCTCTGCCCTCACTCTCTTCCTTTTCTTGATCTCCAACGTCATCCTACAGACAACCATCCTATGCTGCTTAACTACACTTTCCTCTGCCAACACTTTGCAGTCTTCAATCTCCTTCAAATTGACTCTTCTGCATAGGATGTAATCTACCTGTGTGCATCTTTCTCCACTCTTGTATGTCAACATAAGTTCTTCCCTCTTCTTAAAATACGTATTCACCACAGCCATGTCCATGCTTTTGGCAAAATCCACTATCATCTGACCTTCTTCATTCCTCTCCTTGACACCATACCTACCAATTACCTCCTTGTCTCTTCTGTTCCGTTCACCAATATGTCCATTGAAATACGTTCCAATCACCACTTTCTGTCCCTTGGGTACACTGTTCATCACTTCATCCAACTCACTCCAAAAATCTTCTTTCTCATTCATCACACACCCAACATGCGGGGCATATGCACTAACAACATTCATCATCACACCTTCAATTTCCAGCTTCATAATCATTACTCTGTCTCACACTCTTTTCACACCAAAACACTCTTGACATACTGTTCCTTCAGAATAACCCCTACCCCAATTCTCCTCCCATCCACACCAGGATAGAGCAGTTTGAATCCACCTGGCCTTACTCCCCTTCCATTTAGACTCTTGCACACACAATATATTAACTTTCCTTCTCTCCATCATATCTGCTAACTCTCTCCCCTTAGCAATCATACTGCCAACATTCAAAGTTCCTACCCTCACTTCCACTCTCTTTACCTTCCTCCGGAGACGTCGCTCCCCTCTTCTTCTCCTTCTTCAGCCAACAGTAGCACATTTTCCGCCAGCACCCTGTTGACTAACAGTACTGGTGGTGGTCGTTGTTAACCCAGGGCTCGTCCGATCTAGTATGGAAATTTCTATTGTTGTCCGCATATTGATTTGGCAAAATTTTACCCCGGATACTCTTCCTGACATAACCCTCCCCATTTATCCGGGCTTGGGACTGGCACGAAGAAACAGACTGGTTTGTGCATCCCCTGTGGCTGGGTTTTGATTGTATCATAACTTAATCTGATTCATGTGAGGAATGAAAGAATTTTGCTACATTTCTGTTTGTTTTTCATCATGTTTAAGAATTCCTTCAGTAACATCACCATCAATATCATTTTGGGTTTCTTTCATTATGACATACATGGTTAAGGTGAGTATACATGTATGCAGTGCAGGGGCATGCATGTGGGTAATGTCATGGCATCCATCTTTAAAGAAGTAAGATGATGCTTCTTAAATAATTTCACTTCTTTTCAGTTTTGAGGTTTTGGTAAATTTAGTGCTTACTGACTGAGCTCATCTGACTTATCTCTCAGAGCACATCTTAGACACTTTACACCAATTTAAAAAAATAATTACATGCTTTAGTCATTTTCATAAGCTTGAGAGCTGAGGCAACACTACAATACATTAGGATTGAGTAGAATATTAAGTGATGGAACAATGTAGCCTTTTATCTAACACAACAGGGATCTACAACAACCACAACAAAATTCTGAAATTTAGTTCAGGGTCACAGATGCCAAAAGTTATCCTGGCAACATTACACACAAGGTTAAGAACAAGCCTCAGTGTGGGCCAATCGATTGCAGTAATGCGTAATCCCATTTATACACTAATGGGGCCATATTTTGAATTAGAAATTAATCTAACACATCTTTTAGAATTTGACAGCAAAAATGAAAAACCTAAAGAAAAACTCACATGGATACCTGGCTCATTTATAGATACCACACAGACAGTGATCAGGCATTTAATTCAATCCTGGTTCTCTGACACAGAATCACTAATCTCTGAGCTACCATGCCACCAAAGCAAGTGGACAACATGTGATTTTCTTATGTTGTAATGGATAGTTGATAACTGTCTATTTTAAATCACTAAATTATGGTTTAAAAATGGTTAAAATTTCTTGTTTATGGTTAAAATGGTTAAAGATTTCTTGTTGGGCTACAGTGTACCGCAGAAGTGCCTCACAGCTCCTAATGGGTGGAATTGGATTTTATCTTGGTCCGTGTAGATTTAAGACTGCCCTTCTGTTTCAAATGGTTTTCTCCAGATATTCCAGCTTTCCCCATGTCCAAAACATAAGTATGTATAGTCAATTTATGCTCTATAAATAAAATATCTGATTACATGTGCGAGTGTGTGAGTTGGATCATGCAGTTGTGTACTTTCTAGGGCTGGATTCTACATTTTGTGAACTGAAGTTGGGAAAGCCTTCCTATTACAGTGAAAAAGTATTTGCCAACACTTTAAAGTCGTAAGAAGTGAGTGTTATCCATGATAAACCATTTAGGTTCAGGGGATGTCAAAGTGTTCAAGGCTGAGTTCATATTAGCACTGATTGCGGACATAACATTTTTTTTTGTGTATAATATCAATATGATGAGAAGAATCACAATAATTTGCACTCTGTGAGCCAGAGCTTCACAACATCTCCACATAGTCCATTTGCATACTATCATCTTTGCATTCTGCAAACCAGTAGTGTCTCAATAAACAGGTTCCTAATGTTTAATGGGTGCTAATATAAATCTTTTTTACAATGACATTTCAAGTGTGTACATATTTTATTTGTCATTTAGCACTTACAGCTGAGCTTTTCCTTCTGAAACTACAGAAGATACACTTGAAAGATCGCCAAACCCATTCTGTCTTAACAACATTATTGGGTTATGACAAATAGAATTTCTAAAATTTCAAATGTATGTCTTTGGCAGCCTCAGATATGCTAACTCTTAATTATTTTCATTACAATTTTTGTTTTTGCAGCAAGTTGCCAACAGATCAAATAAAAACAAGCTTTGCTTTACTCTGAACATAATGGTTACATGCACTGTTAAAAACTAATATTGACAAAATGATCTGCTACAGGGGCGGCATGGTGGCACAGTGGTAGAGCTGCTGCCTCGCAGTTAGGAGACCCAGTTTTGCTTCCCGTGTCGACTCTGCGTGGAGTTTGCATGTACTCCCCGTGTCTGCATGGGTTTCCTCCCACAGTCCAAAGACATGCATGTTAGGTGCATTGGTGATTCTAAATTGTCCCTAATGTGTGCTTGGTGTGTGTGTGTGTGTGCGCCCTGCAGTGGGCTGGCTCCCTGCCCAGGGTTTGTTTCCTGCCTTGCACCCTGTGTTGGCTGGGATTGGCTCCAGCAGACCCCCATGACCCTGTAGTTAGGATATAGCGGGTTGGATAATGGATGGATGGATCTGCTGCAGCTACAACTTTTATTATCAACAGGGAAACCCACAAAACAGTTAATTTTTGTAAACTTTATGTACTGTACATGGAAAACCATTAACATCTTTTAAAATGCAACTAATAATAATCTCTTCTCAGTAATGTAATCACAGGCAATCAATATTTTACAATTCCTTTTATCAATGTCTCAAAAAACATGAAAGAAGGAATGGCAGATGAAGTGACAGTGTGTACAGTTTGATTGTAAATATATAAAATGCTTACACAAACAATTAAAAAAAAGTAATGAGAACAAGTTTCATTAACCTTTGGAAACAACCAGGTAGACATTTCTAGTTGTAGGATTTTTTGGTACTGACAAAAAGATACTTGATTGTTACTTTTCAGGGGTTGTTCCCCTTTGGTTATTTCTGTTTTAGAGTAACCATTTTTCATGTGTTTGTTGCTTTAATGTATTTTTGTTAATATTATTTAAAGTAAATATTTTAATTTGTATGTACTGTATTGCTGCATTTATGCTTTATTTCATGTGTTTTTTGGTGGATCTTCAAAAGGGTGGGCATCCATGATGTCTCTGCTGTTGAGGAGATGGTTCCAGCAGAGTTTTATTGAGTGTTGTAGAGTAAGGCTTGTCATTGTTGGATTTTTCTTTACCCCCACTCCAATTTGTAAGTTTTGGCCTAGGTCACCTCCACTTTCCCAAGCAGTGATTATCACTCATTTTGACTCTGTGCACTCCCCCACCATGCCTGCACATTGTGGAGATGTACTCATCACTGGAGATTTGAATTTGCTCCACAACATTTGCTGAACATTATGTCACCTAATCTCAAAACGTTTATGTGTTGTTTGCCATACGGATGAGTTCAAGAAGTTAAAACAACAGCCACAACAGTCTTTGAGAAGCATAAGAAAAGGACAACAACAACATTCATTACTGACTATCGAAATTTCTGAAGATAGACTTTGCATTCCATGTTCAAACAACAGAGGGGTGTACTACAGTCATGAGCATCGTCATTTTTAGACCAAATTCCTGATAAAGCTTATACCCGACTCCTGGCATTGAACACATGGAGGAAAGCCTTCTGCAAGAAGCAAAACATTGGCTTCATGGACAATTAGGATCTTTTTGGGAGGGACTGGATTTCTTCAGAAGTGATGATTTGCATCTGAATAGATTTGGCACCATAATCCTCTACAAAACTTCTCTAAGCAAATACATTGTTCATGACTACCTAGCTTTAGTCCTAATATTAGCCAGAAACCCATGACAGTATTTGATTATTTTGTAGTGGGTCTACCTATAGATGCGCATTATGATAACACTCTAATAATGGATCCTACTTCAGTTAAAAGATCCAGACAAACCAGAATAAATGAATATGAATAACCTTAAGTGCCATATCAAGCTGCCCTATAACTTCACTGCAGCTGTGCTCTTCTAAGACTCTCAAAATGGCCTTACTTAATATTAGAACATTAAAATTTTATGTTAACATACTTATCAATAATAGGAAAATAGACTTTCTAACATTTAGTGAAACATGGCCTACAATGACAAGGCTACAGTGTAAACTAAAGCAGCACCTCTGAATTATGTTTTTGTTCACTCTCTTTGCCTATTTAAGAGAGGCAGTTATTTAGCAAATATTTAACTGTATAAACTGTAAAGATACTGTACTAGCTATGGTACCTTTATATCTTTCAAATATTTTGTTGTAGCTGTTCAAGGAGTGTCAAAGTCTCTTGTATTGACTCTTCATTGACCTCCAAAATATGATAAGTCTTACACTGGGGAGTTCTCAGACTTTTCATTAATAATAATAACTAATCATAATTGGATATTTATAGCAGATGATTTCAGTTTTCATGTAGATAGCCAGTGTGACCCCAAACCAAGAGAATTTATCAACTTACTGCATTATTTTGATCTTAATCAGCACATCACCCAGCCTACACATAAGGTAGGACACACTCTGGATTTAGTCATTTCAAAAGGATTACAAATTGCCAATACTTGTCACTATATGCTTATTGTGTTTTCTGATAGTACAATCTCTTTGGCTAGTTGCCATTTGAATAGATCATTGGCTACAATGCAGTCTTCACTTTTAGGACTGATCCTCTCATGGTTGAAGTGTGAGCTGAGCAAGCACCTCACTGTATTTCTTTCAGCTCCTTAAAAGTTAAGGAGATATCTGTCCCTTAAAGGATAAGTTTGGTATTTTTTAAGTCAAAGTGATTTCTTTATAATCATGGTATTTATTAGTTTGCCAAATGAAATTGCATTCAAAAGTGAAGCATTTTTTATAAATAAAAAAAATACAAGCCCAATGTTGCATTTCATAATGGAGCTTATAGTAACCTAAGTACATTTTGAAATAGCAAAAATGTCCAGTAAGTTTAAGTTTAAGAAAACATGTTTTCTTCGTTTCTGAGGCATGCTGGTGATAACAAATGTAAACTGAAAATGATAAACTTTATCACAGATTGTTGGTTCTATTTTCTCAAGATAAGGATATATTTCTTGCTCACTTCTCTCCTCACAGAGGCCATTGTTGGGAGAGTTGCGACAACCCATGGTGTGCCCTTAGCATGCACCATAAACAAAAATACTCAGAAAATGAAAAAGTCAGACTGTGCTATAAAGAAGATTAAAGCACCAAAAAGAAATTATTGCAATTTGTTTTAATGCATGATGACTTGCTCTTGCTGGAGATACAGTAATAAAAGAACTAAAGATGTTTTTGAGTTAAACTTGCTGACACTCACTAAAACCAATCAATCCATAAATACCCAGGGACAACAGATAGACCATGCAGAACTTTAAGGTAAGAATTACAGAACCACACTACCACTCTGCCTATGTTAAAACATCTATATGGAACTTACTTAACTTCAGCCCTGCTAAACTGACCATACTTTGGGTGTAAGTGTGTTCAGTTTGTGATAGACTGGCTCTCTGTCCAAGAGTTGCTCCTGCCTTGCATTTGATGCTTGCTGGATATGCTCTAACTGCCCCACGGCCCTACCCTGGATAAAAGAGTTAAAAAGGTGGAAGGATTTATTATGATTAGTAGTAGTAGTAGTACAGTAGTAGTAGTAGCAGCAGTATTGTGCCAAAAACAGAGAAAAATTTTCTCATTTGGGAGTTGAATTCTGTTTTGTCAGGTTTGTCTTTTTATTGTTCCTGCTTTGTTTTTTTTAACCTTTTAATTTTTTTTCTGCTTTTTTTCCAGCTTGACAATGAAGTCGTATGTTGTATACAATGTTACTTTCTTCAATAATAATAAATAAAGAAAATAAATACACCTTTTTAATGTATAAATTATGTTCATAAAAAACTTTAATAAAAACAGGAAAATGTTGCTATATTAAGATAAAAACAGCTGGAATAAGAGAAGAACACAATTCCAATGGTGGTTATCCAGCTGATTGTCCTGGGAACTTCACACAGCACAGTTTGATGTCACTGGTAAAAAAATAAAAGTGATAGCTTGCTTCCGCTTTCTGCGCTAAATGTATCCTGTTATCAAGTTTCCTATTCTGTACAAATAGAATTTAACATTGTTAGAAGTGATATCTGCTCAAAAGTCAAGTAATGGGGAAGTAACAATAAAAATCAAAATGCTGCATAAAAAGTATGCACCAGAGAATGCTAGGAACTAGTATCACAGGTAAAGTATGTATGAAAAATACTTTTCAACATCATGTTGTTGACTCTGCCATAGTTTCTTGTTCATTGAGCTAAACAAATCTTGTTTAAAAGGATGTAATATACTGTATCACTCTTCTGATTCAACTTAATCACATATTTTACTAATTTTAGATGAGCTTCCTTTTCCAGGTGTTTCTTAAAAAAAGAATATGCAAATATCCTCTAAATGATACTTCATGATCAAATAAAAGCAAAACGCATGAAAAGCACATACGCTTAAAACAAATAGTTTTTCTTAAAAACATCTGTAGACTGGAAATAGGCTATCATCCTCCTTCCACTGGCACATAGGCATGTTATTTTAAGAAGGAGAAAACTCTTTGTGGTAAATTGCATGCATGGGCCCTTCTATGTTATAATACATTTGAATGATACTGTAGTTTTCTCTCTTTTTCTGCTTCAGAACTTAATCTCAAGCATGTATTTACCTGATAATGTATGAAAGAATAGAGATAGAAAAAAAATAAAATAAGTGTTCCCGTGCTTCAGGAAAAATTACATCTTGGGTGACGTTTAGCATTTCAGGTGTTAAAGCAGACCTGGAGTGAAGAACTCTCCCTGGACTGGTTATACTTAAATTAAGTAAACTGTTTCTTAATATGAAAAATCAGAGATTTTCTGATTTATCAGTCTCAGTATGATTATACAGAATCTATGTATGAAGCATAAGGCTGCAATATTTCAAATCATTAAATCTGCATACTGCGGTGGGCTGGTTCCCTGCCCGGGGTTTGTTTCCTGCCTTATGCCTTGTGATAGCTGGGATTGGCTCCAGCAGACCCCTGTGACCCTGTAGTTAGGATATAGCGAGTTGGATACTGGATGGATAGATAAATCTGCATATTTATCAAATTGCACTCTGATAACATTTAAAATGGAACATGCATACAAAACATATACACACATCCATAATACTCTTTCAAATGTTATTTCTTACTTTTTCAAAGGAAAATAAATAAGCTTGAAAGGTTACATACAATTCTGTTAAACAAGGCATAAATGTTCATTCTTGGAAGAAAGGGTCATAGAAAACAATATCAATGAGACCATTTATCAAAGGACTTATAAGAACAGCCATCATTGTCTCTGTCAGGATCTAGTGCACAGTTAATCTAAAGTCTATTTCAAAATAATAGGATCCTACACTATCACCTTTCCATTGTGTTGTTCCATTGAAGTGCTTTATTCTGTTTTTCTTTCTCAATGCTCTGCACTTCCACCCTGCTGTCAGGGTAGCCCCATAGAGATCAATAGGATTATCTCTTTAGGGACTGGTCAAAGTTGAGTTGAGTAGTCTGCTATTCACACTGACAGGGCACACTCAATGATCTCAAACTAAATAAATAAAAACAAACTCTAAAAAATCATTTATTATTTCAAAATTTCTGTACTGTACAATTTAGAAAGTTAAATTAAACATCCATCCATCCATTTTCCCACCCACTGAATCCGAACACAAGGTCACGGGGGTCTGCTGGAGCCAATCCCAGCCAACACAGGGCGCAAGGCAGGAAGCAATCCCGGGCAGAGCGCCAGCCCACCACAGGGTGCACACACACACACCAAGCACACACTAGGGACAATTTAGAATCGCCAATGCACCTAACCTGCATGTCTTTGGACTGTGGGAGGAAGCCGGAGTACCCGGAGGAAACCCACGCAGACACGGGGAAAACATGCAAACTCCATGCAGGGAGGACCTGGGAAGCAAACCAGGGTCTCCTTACTGCGAGGCAGAAGCGCTACCACTGCGCCACCGTGCCGCCTTAAATTAAACAACTATTCAAAAATGTAATTACTTTATATATGTATTTGACATAATGTATGCCAATTAAGTTTTTTTTATATCATTTTTAGTAATTTAAAAATGTAATATAATCTAATTTGCCTAGGTTTATTTTAAACAAGAAATTGCAAATATGCTAGTAAAAACACTATTTTTTTTATCAACACTGAATTTTAACACTATGTTACCCTTTAAGTATGCATTAAAAATATCTCATTGTAATGTACAGTTTATCCTGTTTATTACCCATATTGACCATGCTTACCTGACTCATGAAGAATACAGAATATTTTGATTTTCAAACAAAAAGGACAAATAAGATTTTCTTTTTTTCTGAATGGTGCAGTAAATAAAATGAAGCAAGACAAACAAGACAAGCAGTCTGCTGAGCTAACAGCAGAAATGATAAGAAAAATAATAATTAAAGAAGTTTTAGTGTATAATAAAAGATGCCTTAATAGAACACAGTTATTTGAACAAATTTTTAATTAAAAAATGTTAAAGATCATTTATTTGAAGGTACTTCAGGAAAGAAGCCTATTTTTGTCTACAGTCATTTGCACAATAGGGAAAGCAGAAACATATAAGACCACTGAGTAAACATATTAGTCCAGTATGTAAGAATTCCACTGACAAAACACATGACATTAACTTCAATATAAAGATGATCCTTCATCCTTGATCCTTCAAGTGTATAACAGACAATACATAAAAATATGAACTATTGTGGTACAGGTGAAAATAAAATGTTCAGATACATTTACCAGACTTCTAAGGTATACACATCCCCTTTGAATAGCAAGAATGGCTATGGAACACATCTTGAACAAGTAAAAAAGACAGGTTATTAAAGGATTGAAAAGAAGGGTAATGAGAATCTGCAGGGTATCATTTCCTGGACTCAAGGTTAGCCTTGTCAGGTTCCCAGATTGTGGTGTTTTAGTTGACGATCCTAATATTCAGCAGGGTAGTTGACCTCTCAGTTTCAATTATTTACATTCTATGGAACTTGAAAGAAGAAGGTGTGTATATAATGAAAAGACCAGTGCTGATGATCTGCTTGTGAAAACTTCACTGTAGTCTGATTTTATTCTCAGTTAGACTTATCTTAGTTGTGTAAAAATAGTAATGTACTACAGTATAAAAAACAAGGGTTTTTGGACCTGAAAGCATTAAGATGTATTTGAGCAGCTTTATATTTTGTTTTGTGAAATAATATCCCTTAAATTCTGTTGAACCATGCAGCAAATATTCACTACCACACCACAGGTAATTTATTACATGAAAAACAGCCTCCATTTATACATGAAGTGATTTAAGGCAAATTTGTCTTGCTTTTGTTCAAACATTTGAATGGGTCATTAAAGTTGTAGGGATTAATTTAGTAATTTGTATTCTTAAGTGCATCAGAAAAGCATAAACATTGAAACAATGGAAAAAGGTTAACAATTAAAAACACTCAAAATACTAACAGCAATTCAACAATTTTTAAGGTCAGTTTTCAAAAATTGATGTTTAAAAACAACTCTTGATAATAACAACTTCACAGAATTTCAAAGTCCTCATCTTATTCAATGGTTGTGGAGACTCTCTATACATTTCTAATGCTTTAATGCCAGAGAAAATTAAAATGCATAAAAACGTATATCACTGAAGCAAAAAGAATTCCTTGAATTGCTTGTGTGGATTCACTTGATTTACTGAAGCAAGCACTGCATGAAAAAGTCCCTGTCATCAGGTTAGATAATTTTCAGTTTTTCACCATCACTCACTTGTCTCATGCTTATCAGGTCATCAACATCAACTCCAATATTTTTGTGTTACAGGCGACAACCTGCAGGAGATTTTTTTATAATTTTGATAAGTCAAACCACTTATCCTGGCAATGAAGCTGAAGGTAATGACAGGCTGGATCATGCAGAGATAAAAGAACAGCATTAAGTGTTTGAGCAATCTGAGGTTATGGAGGAGAAATAAGCACTGATTGCATTTAGAGTAGATCTTTACTGTATTACTAGTCCAACTAAGGTCATTATCGATGTGGGTTTCTAGGTATTTATACTCCATCACTATTTTCCAAGTTTCAATACCTACACTGTGAAGCAGGAGTGGTGAACATCTTTTTTGACAAGAGAAAAACACATCACCACCCCCTTCAGATATGTATCCTAATGCCACCACTTCTGTCTTCTGCAGGGCTTGATAATGGGGCAATGGTCATTATTCTGTCTTACATAAGTGGTCCTCATAAGTGGTAAGTAAGGCAGGCAGTGTCAATTAGAAAACATCTTTTAACAAGGCTGCTGGTTCACTGCTATCTTGAGCAAGTCACATAATCTGATTTTGCTGCTAGATATGTAAATAAATAAATAATTTATGTTAGAATTTATAGTATGAATACGCCACTGTTAATATGCTTTGAGTGTGAGAAAGTGCCATTTTAAATAAAATATTTTAGAATATGCAGTTAGAAAATGGATGGATGGCTTCATAAACAATACATTAATTTTTGGTCGAATGTTTTTGAAAGAATGTTAAGTATTTTAAATCTTTAGAAACAATTTAATAAAAAAGTGTTGTTTTCATGGTATAAGAACTGGACTAACACTCATACTACACAAATTATCAATTATTATGTAAAGCTGTATAGTATTCAAGACAAAAAAAATCGAGAAATAGCTCCCTGACATAGCTGCTGGGCTTATTAAATAAAGTGTACATGTTGAGTAAGATAAACAATTTTGCATTTTCTAGTCTTCTGTTTACTCAGTGAGAAAATTGGCTGTTATCTTGCAAGGATTTAGTATGTGTCATTAAGATGTCCTTCACAAAACAGTGAATGCCACTGCCCTAGAGTTGTATAGACAGCTTGTTTAGAAACCATAAGAGCAGGGTAAATAATCAGCTCATGTACAATGGCAAACTTCAGGGACCAGTTAAAGAACAATTGGAAAATTATGCTATCACTAGGCCAATCATTGGTGCTGGTTTTTCCCGTTTCAGTTTGTGTTTAGATTATGGGACCAAGTGAATCAAATTATGATCAGATACTTTGTGTCTGAAATAGTGTATTTTCATCATGCTTTCCAATAGATTTTCCTATTTAGTATCACTGCCAATGTTCTTTTTGTAGTACAGAAACACAGATTCCAGTCTGCATAAACTAAAATCATCCATAATAAGTTTGAGCAAATGGGATTATTTTGTTTTCTCTTGTCAAATTCTCTCATAGACAATTTCTGCTGCAGTGGTCATGCCACGATGAGGTGAATGAACAGCACAGGAATTTGGTATGAACAAAGTCCTGTGGTGAACATTTTAATATTTGGTGAGAAGGTGTATTACCTGATAATAATATTACTACACCACTTTTTCACTAATGTAGACAGACCCCAATACTTATCTGCTTGCCTAAAGCCAGATTTGTAATTTTTTCTTTTACAAACAAAAATATTTATTTAAATATTTGTATCCAATTTCATATTTTCAAGCCAATGTCCAGTAGATGGTTTCAGTGTATTTGTAGAGGTATCACACACATGCGCTAGATGTACCTAGATTATTCAAGAGGCACTGTGTGCCACTTACAATAATCACTGAACATGATGTCTTAAACTGTGTGTTTCCTTATACTGTAGCTTGATGTGTACTTTCTTTACTTAGAGGTTTTCTTTTCAATGAAGGTTTATGTGCAATATTTGTCTTATTGAGAACGGTGATTCTCAGCTTTAAATTAAGTTTTCTAGCCATACACTTGTGTTTTTGTGCACAGGTTGTACATACTGTATGCAACCCATAAGACATTTATAGGTGATAACAAAATATAAACAGTTTCAGAAAAAAAGGTTAACATTATTTTAAATGACTGCCTGATTTATGAAAAAAATGAAAACTTAACCATGAATATACTTAAAACACTGAGAAATGCACCATGTGACTTGGCATGCTTCAGGAACGAACCATATAAAGAATAGTTCATACAGAATCTACTAAAAACAGACACATATGGTGTCTGCAGAAAATAACTGCATTCACCTCCATACAATAATTTACAGCACCTTTTGAAAGCAACTTGAAAATTTCTTGTGTGCAACCAAATTCAAAAACAATAAATTCTCATTGAGAAAATAGATTAAGTCTTGTCACATAGGGGTCATTGCATACAGTGTCAGTCATTTTTAGTTCTCTCCTTCTTCTACTACTTTAACTATAACAGGACATCTGTAAGTTCAAACTACATGAATGTGCTTTAACAAAATTACCATATTTTTGAAATGTATGTTTGCTCCCATGGGTCACACAGGCACCTCTAACATTCCTTACTTTTTGTCAGCACCTTTGAGATGAAATAAACATTTTTAGAAACACCAAATTACAATATATGTAGAGCATATGCACATACGCAAAAATGTATGTGCACATATGTAAATGTAAAATGCACATACACCGAATTCAATTTCATTCTTAGTTTTCTAGTTCTGCACACCTACTGTATCATCAACTACCTGCACTATTAATTTAACGTAAAGGGTAAGTTCAGTATTTTTTAAGTTGAAGTTATCTTTTCATATTTGTTCCACAGATTCATATAAAACACTAGCATAAATGAGAAAGAAAAGCCTTAACACTCAGTAAATATGTATACTTCAAAGCAAAGAATATTCCTGAGTACTGCATCATGTGCTGATATTGCACACAGCTAAAAATGTGTGTATTCATGTTATTTTTGCCAGGCCAGGGGGTGGTGGGATGCAGTAAACCTCTTTCTTTTATTACTTCAGACCAAACATGGGAAATTCTGCCTGGACCTGATGACATCGTTTCCTGTTCTGGCCCCGATGATGTCGCTTCCTGTTCCGGCCCCGATGATGTTGCTTCCGGTCACAATGACGCCACTTCCGGGTCCAGCCACGATGATATCAATTTCGCTAACCTGCCTTAAATACTAGTCAACTTCTGCTGGTGAGTTCTGTTTTGGACTCAACCTGTACACAACTTTACTACCAATTTTCAATTCTTTGCAGGCTTATTCAAGTATATGGGTGGCTGCCCCAAACCTTTTCCTGTGTCAGGGCATTTCCTTTCACATTGGCATAGTCAGCAGGATGTTGGCCTCCTTAAGGAACCAGAAGCAGAACCAGAAGAATGCCTTGACACAGAATCAGAACCTTTAACCGAGACAGTCACTGTGGGGAGGGTGAACCTGGGGCAAGATTCGACCCAGGGGTTTAGTCTAGACCACTGGGCACATTGGCAAAGGGCCTACGGACGTGAGACGGGCTCGCAGGGGGACACATTGGGGACTTACTATGGGCTCCCAAGAAAAGAAACCACTCACCTGAACCCCACAAAGGGAAATACATTTAAGAAAGGTGGGGGAGCCCCAGGCCAGCAGTCTAGAAAAATATTTAGTTGGAATTTAACCCATCTTTGCCTGCGGTTCCCCAGGTTTTCATTTATGGGCTGGCTGGCTATGGCCAAAACCAAAACAATGCCCGACAGGTGGTGGAGTAGATAGCATGTGTGGTATTACTCCAAACTCTTCCCGTTGACCTAGCCCTGGGGATGACCTCTTAACACTAGAATTACCAGAGCCTACGAAAAAACTCATAGATCCGGCCCACCTTAAATCGCTTCTTAAATCCGTTCACACCTCTCCGCCAGCATCCTTTGTCCTCTAAATGTGCTGATAAAAGACAAGCTGCCAGCAGCCGGCTATTCCATCCCCCCACCGACTTAGAATGTGAGCGAACTTTTCCCAGCTCATGCCTTGAGTGATTATCTGGGAGTGAAGTGGAGTTTTACAGTGGAAATAATAGATTGTTATTTGGAACACACGCATTTCATGCGTGTTCCGTTTCTAAAGTAATCTGTGTAAACACATTGTTAAAACAGAAACTTTTTCATATTTTAGTAATAAATGTTACAAAATGTAGTAGGCATAAACTATAGAATGTGTAAAGCCCGAGTTCCAAAGATCAAATAAACACTTTCACAAAAGCTTCAAGGATGCTACAACAGCTTCTGTGGCATAGCGCGCTAAGATTTGCATCTTAGAGTACAGCTGCTTTGCCGCCTCACAGACATGAGTTCGGTTCCCCGCTGCGGATGAAGTGTTGCTTTTATTTTTCTTTTTAACCTCAAACGGACATAAAATTTATAAATTGGTATGCACTGTCAGTTAATGAGATCGTTATATTTTCATGTGGGATGCTCCTTTTAAAATATTTTTTTAACAATTGAGACTGCAATTAACAGGAACAACTGTCCTTATAACTGTTATTTTTAAGATCCATAACACACAGACAGACCGGGCACTGCGTAATAGAGAGACAGACAGGCAGAGATATATAAATAAACAGGGAAGGCACAGGTACTGAAAGAAGAAAAAAGATCAATGTGCGTTGTTCCTGCTGCACTAAATAAGCTCAGGCACTCTAACACCCCCCCCTATGGCACAAGTTCCTCACCTTGTGTTGAATAATGACTGTTATGTATATGTAAAAATTTAATACTAAATATAAGTTCTATTTAATGTTTCAAATAATTGCATTGAATGTGTTATGTGCCTGCACCCTGGTATTAAGGTGCACGTTACAGCCGGAACTTGTTTATATACATAAAATGGTGGAAGTTTGGTAATTGCCGTATTTGTGTCTTTCTTTATTAACTTACTATTATACTGTTGGTTTACGTGTAAAAACACAACAGAATTGGCGACGAGAAAATAAATAACCCTGCCGCATGCTGACTGTTCAAAACCAACTGAGCTTCTCTGCTTTGCATTGAGTGAATTTCCATGTTTTCTATGTGCTTCGTGGCATACTGAAGAGCGCACCCTGGGCCTGCCAGAAGAGAGACGGATAAAACACAGAAGTGAGTAAAGAAAATCTTAAGAATTTGAAACAAGATGTATGGCTGTGTAGGACAAATGGCTGCTTTTGACAGCACCGAGGAGGAATGGGCTACTTACATTGAGAGACTTGAGCAGTACTGCCTCGCAAACGATATCGGGAATGAGAGAAAGGTGGCTGTGCTTTTAAGTGTAATGGGTCCGAAAACTTATAATCTGTTGCGCAGTCTAGTGGCACCGTTGAAACCCGCAGAAAAATCATTTAAAGATATTGTGGATGTATTGCAAGCGCATTTGATCCCAAAGCCGGTGATTATTGCCGAGCGGTTTCGCTTTCATAAACGGGACCAGCAAGAACACGAGTCAATTGCGGACTATATTGCTGAGCTAAGGCGGCTTACAGAGCACTGTCATTTTGGCGAGGGCTTGTCCGACACGCTAAGAGATCGACTCGTGTGCGGGCTTCACAACGAGAGCATACAGAAACGGCTCCTCACAGAAAGAGATTTAACATTACAGCGCGCACAGGAAATAGCGATTTCAATGGAAACGCCGGAAAAAGACGCCTTAGAATTTAAGAGAAAAGTGATTTCACAGTGCAGCCTCAATAAGGTTGTAGCAAAGCACGCTGAGAAAATGCCATCCTGCTTTAGATGTGGAAAAAAATCGCACGTTCCGACTGAATGTTGGTTTAAAGATAAAGAGTGCAGACAGTGTAATAAAAAAGGGCACATCCAGAAAATGTGCAGAATGAACGAAAATAAAGGTAAGTCACATAAAATGGGTAATAAAAGCAAAAAGGTGCATGAAATTGATAAAACCAACTCCAGTGACTCTGAAACTGAACATCTGTCTTGTCTAGAGCTCCATTCTATTAAACACACTGACCGCAGAATAATATGGGTGGCACCCAAAGTGGAAGGAGTGACATTAAAAATGGAGTTAGACACCGGATCAGCCCTGTCAATTATTTCAGAAAAAGATTATAAAGAAAAATTTCCAAATGTGAAACTGAAAGGCACTTCAGTAATACTAAAAACATACACAGGTGAAAAGATTGCTACCATTGGTAAGCTTAAGGTGACAGTTGTGTATGAAAGCCAGAGACATCTGCTGGATTTATATGTGCTATCAAGAGGAGGTGTTCCCTTATTTGGACGTGAATGGCTAAAAAGTATCCAGCTTAACTGGCAGTCCATAAAAGAAATGCAGGTCACCTCAGGACTGAGCATATTTCCTAAGCAAGAAAAGCTGAATTCACTATTAGTTCACTATGAACAGGTGTTCCAAGAGGGAATTGGGACTCTCAAACATATCAAGGCACACATTGCAGTGGAAGAGGATGCACAGCCAAAGTTCCATAAGGCTCGCCCTGTACCATATGCTATTCGCCCTAAGGTTGAGGCAGAGCTCAAGCGTTTAGAAGGACAGGGTGTCCTCTCCAAAGTCAATTGGTCTGAGTGGGCAACGCCCATCGTGCCCGTGATCAAGAAAAATGGTGCTGTACGCATCTGTGGTGACTTTAAAGTCACATTAAATCCTGTACTACATGTCGACCAATATCCTCTACCACGCATAGAGGATATCTTTGCCTCACTTGCTGGTGGCGAGAACTTTTCAAAGATAGATTTGTCCCAAGCATATTTACAGATGGAATTAGAGGAGTCATCTAAAAAGTACCTCACTATTAATACTCACAAGGGACTCTTCCGTTATAACAGACTGGTTTTTGGAGTTTCGTCTGCTCCTGCTATGTGGCAGAGAGCAATGGATCAGGTGCTACAAGGCATCCCTGGTACTCAGTGTTACTTAGATGACATAATTGTAACTGGTACAGATAATAGTGCACATCTGACAAACCTTGAAGCAGTCCTTACTAGGCTGTCAGAATTTGGACTGAAAGCAAATAAAAGTAAATGCCAATTCTTTAGGGACTCTTTAGAATACTGTGGACATATTATTGATAAGAATGGCCTCCATAAATCCCCAGACAAGATTGATGCTGTCCTGAAGGCACCTCAGCCTGAAAATTTGACCCAGTTACGTTCTTTCCTGGGCCTTGTAAATTACTACCATCAATTTTTGCCAAATCTTTCAACAGTGTTGCATCCACTAAACTGTTTGTTACAAAAAGGAAATAAATGGGAATGGTCACAAGATTGTGAACAAGCGTTTAATACTGCCAAACAGCTGATTACATCTGATGAAGTGCTGACACATTTTAATCCAAAGTTGCCATTGCGCCTGGCTTGCGATGCATCACCGTATGGCATTGGTGCTGTTCTTTCTCACAAGATGCTTGATGGCACAGAACGACCAATTGCTTTTGCATCAAGGTCTCTAAGTCCTGCTGAAAAGAATTATGCACAGATAGACAGGGAAGGTCTAAGCCTAGTGTGGGCGGTAAAGAAATTTAATCAATACCTATATGGTAAACATTTCACATTAGTTACTGATCATCAGCCCTTAGTTGCTATTTTCAGTCCTCATAAGTGTGTTCCAACCATGGCTGCAGCACGCTTACAACGATGGTCTTTGTTTTTAGGCGGCCATGACTACCAAATTGAATTCAGAGGCACAAAACAACATGCAAATGCAGATGGACTTTCCCGTCTACCTTGTGAGTTTAAGGGAACTCAAAACCTTTCCGATCCAGCTGAAATTTTTCATCTAACACAACTGGAGCCCTTACCCATTACAAGTGCTCAAATTCAGAAAGAGACAAGTCGAGATCCCACTATGGCCAAATTATTTGACTTGATAATAAAAGGTTGGCCTTCTAGAAGTGATGCTGATCTCCCTGAGTACTCAAATCGACGTGACCAGTTATCAGTGTGTCAAGGATGCATTATGTGGGGCACAAGAGTGATTGTACCACCCAAACTTCGTACAAAAATACTTGAGGCACTTCATGAAGGTCATTTAGGTGTTGTAAAGATGAAAAGCTTAGCCCGAAGCTACATATGGTGGCCTGGAATTGACCTTCAAATAGAGAATCTGGCCAAGTCATGCCAACAGACTCGGCGACAGCCCCAAAGCGCTCCCCTTCATACCTGGGAATGGCCAAGCTCTGTCTGGCAACGACTTCACATTGACTATGCAGGACCTTTCCATAATCGAATGTTTCTCATTGTGGTTGATGCACATTCAAAATGGCCTGAAATTTTTGCAGTAAAAAAGGCAACATCATCTAAAACGGTAGATATACTCCACACCTTATTTGCACGTACTGGACTTCCAGAACAACTAGTCAGTGACAATGGCACTCAGTTTACATCTGCTGAGTTCCAGGCATTTGTAAAAAAGAATGGCATTAAGCACATCACCTCTGTTCCTTACCATCCTGCAACAAATGGTCTAGCTGAACGTTTTATTCAGTCCTTCAAACTATCTATGAAAGCCATGGAAAAGGAAAAAGAGTTGCTACATGTGAAAATTGCAAGCTTCCTTCTAGCCTATCGAAACACAGCTCACTCAACCACAGGTCAGACTCCAGCAATGCTTTTCCTTGGAAGAAGCTTGAGATCACGCTTAGATCTGCTAAAACCTGATTTGCGTATACATGTGCAAAAGAAGCAGTGCTTCCAAGACCAAAAACAACGCAAGCTTAGAATATTTGAGGTTGGACATAAAGTGCTTGCTAGAGACTACCGACACTCAAATCAGAAATAGCAACCTGGTAAGATTGTGTCAAAGACTGGTCCACTGACATACACAGTGCAGGTGGGGCATGATACAGTCTGGCGCAGACATATCGACCAGCTTCTAGATGCACAAGCTCAGGAAGACACATCACAAGACGAGGCTGAGGAGCTGATCATTCCTCAGAACTCAAATGAGTTTGCCTTCTTGACACCTGATTCATCCCTTGCTGCTGGTGAATCTCAGCCTCAAGAATCTGCTGAATCAACCTCATCTCAAATGTCTGCTCCACCTACACAAGAAAGACGCTATCCTGAGAGGATTCATAAACCTCCTGAAAGGTTGAACTTGTAGTCAATATTAATGTACAAAGTACTTAGGAGTCTGTTAGCTTTGGTAAGCTGCATTTCGCCATATATAAATGTTTCAGTACACCGTAGTAAATGGTGCACTTTTATATAGTATGCTTTAGCTGTCTTTATATTCATGTTTTGTATCCATGCCAAGTGTTTTGTAGATATGATATATATAAAAAAAAAATACTGTTATACATCCAAGCTGGGTGGGAGGAAATGTTATGTATATGTAAAAATTTAATACTAAATATAAGTTCTATTTAATGTTTCAAATAATTGCATTGAATGTGTTATGTGCCTGCACCCTGGTATTAAGGTGCATGTTACAGCCGGAACTTGTTTATATACATAAAATGGTGGAAGTTTGGTAATTGCCGTATTTGTGTCTTTCTTTATTAACTTACTATTATACTGTTGGTTTACGTGTAAAAACACAACAATGACCTTCTTTATCAGGTAGCTGAGCATGAGGGGGAGGTACGGTTCCTGCTGTTAGTCCCACGGAGTTACTGGCGACAAGTCTCTGAACTGGCACATACCCACCTCCTTGGAGCCCATCTGGGCCCCGAAAAGATTCTTGAGCGTATCAAGCTCTGATTTTTTTGGCCGGGAATCAATGAGGAGGTTCGCCACTTTTGTGTATCCTGTCCAGAATGGCAACTGTGTCAGATTCCTAGGAGGAACCCTGCTCCTCTTGTTCCCCTACCCCTGATTGATATCCCATTCAAATCTATCGGGGTTGACCATATGGGACTCTTACAGCCTCCGTCCAAGGGACATAAATATATAATGGTCCTGGTAGATTATGTGACCCAATATCCAGAAGCTGTTCCGTTGCACTCAGCAACAACCAAAGCTATCTCACGGGAATTGGTAGGGTCTTCTCACGAGTTGGCATCCCTAAGGAAATCCTAACAGATCAAGGGACACCCTTTATCTCGGAGACATTCAGGGAAATGGCCAAGTTACTGAAGATAAAACATTTTAAAACGTTAGTGTGTATCATCCTTAAACCAATGGTTTATTGGAGTGGTTTAATCAAACCCTCAAACAGATGCTTCACAAAGTGGTCATCAAGGTTGGAAGGAACTAGGATCAGCTCCTCCCCCCTTGTCCTTTTTACATATTAGGAAGTCCCACAAGCCTCTACAGGGTTCTCACCATTTGAATTATTATACAGATGACAACCCCAGGGCATATTAGACATTGTAAAAGAAGGTTGGGAGGAAGAGGCCCACCCCTCAACAAATTTATATATATATATATATATATATATATATATATATATATATATATATATATATATATATATATATATATATATATTGCACAGTTATATGATAGATTAGCTAAAATCCAACATATTCTAAAAACTCACTTGGAAAAGGAGCAAGCAGCTCAGGTTCTCTGCTACGACCGTTGCACATCTCTATGGGAGTTCCGCCCAGGAGAGCAGGTCATGGTACTTTTTCCTACCACACACTCTAAATTAATGGCCCATTGGCAAGGCCCTTATGAGGTTAAGGAGAGAAAGGGGTTAATCTCTCCTCCAGAGAGTCCCATTCACTCTTGCCTCATAAATTAGACCTTAATTTCGGCCCTGATTTGACCACCCATCAACGACGGGAGCTGGAAACAGTCATCTCGTCTGTCCCAGAGGTAGTGAGTGAAAAACCCAGATGAACCTCACTAATTCCTCATGACATTGTGACAGAACACAGGGTGATAGTCCATGAACGCCCATTCAAACTTCCCGAAGCAAGAGCAGAAGTAGAGCTGGAGATCAAGAAGATGCTGGAACTAGGTGTGATAGAGGAAAGTCATAGTCCCTGGTCCACTCCCATCGTCTTGGTCAGAAAGCCTGACGGGAGTTGGAGATTCTGCAATGACTTCCATCGGCTTAACAAGTCTCCCAATTCAATGCATATTCGATGCCATGAGTGGATGACTGGATGACCTCCTTGAGCAGCTAGGATAAGCCAAATTCTTGACCACTCTTGAAATGACAAAGGGGTACTGGCAGGTTCCCTTAACGGTCTCCGCAAAGGAAAAGACTGCGTTTAGCACCCCTAGCAGTATCGTGTCCTTCCATTTCGGTTACATGGTCCCCTGCGACCTTCCAGTGTTTGGTGGACAAAGTGCTCTGGCCCCATAACTCATACAATGCTGCCTATCTGTATGATGTAATTATCTATTCCAGCACATGGAAGGAACAGCTTCAGCAGGTGCAAGCTGCATTGCAATCATTAGCAGAAGCCAGTCTTTGAATTAACCCAACAAAATATTTCTTTGGATTAATCGAAGCTAAATATTTAGGCTGCCTGGTGGGCCAGTGTACGGTGCGACCATAGTGTTCTAAAGTTGATGCCATATTGAAATGGCCCCATTCAGAAGAGCAAGAGGCAGCTCCAAGCCTTTCTCAGATTAGAGGGCTACTATCGCTGGTTTGTACCCCGATTCTCAGAAAGAGCGGTGCCCTTGACCAATCTCACAAGGAGGAGGAGTTCAAATCATGTGGTATGGGATGATAAAACAGAAGCTGCATTTAGTGACTTAAAACAGGCCCTTACGTCAGCTCCAGTCTTGAAAGTTCCTAACTTTTCCTTGCCTCCAGATGGATGCTTTGGACAGAGGTCTTGGAGCCATGCTGAACCAAAGCGTTGATGGTGTTGAACATCCCTTCATGTTTCTGAATCGGAAACTGTTGGACTGGGAAGCCAGGTATGCAGCGGGGCAGCGGGAGGCTTTGGTGATTAAATGGGCGATTACTCAGCTGAGGTGCTACCTCTTAGGGTGCAAATTCACCCTGGTAACGGACCATGTACCATTACATTAGATGGCCTTACTCAAGAAGCCGAACCCACATGTCACAAGGTGGTCCTTTGACCTACAGCCATATAAGTTTTCAGTCATTTACCGCTAAGGTGTCCTGCAAGCCAATGCCGATACTTTTTCTCTGTGTCACAACCTCTTGGCCAGGTACACCTGACCCGATGGCGTATGGAAGACAGTTAAAAGGACCAAATGAAGGTAATTCCACGCCAAGCCAGGGGCTAGTGGGGTACAGTAAACCTCTTTCTTTTATTCATGCAGACCAAACAGGGGAAATTCTGCCTGGACCTGATGACATTGCTTCCTGTTCTGGCCCCGATGACGTCACTTTCGGTTTCTGCCATGATGTCATTACTTCTATAAACCTGCCTTAAATACCAATCAACTTCTGCCTGTGAATTCGGTTCTGTTTTGGACTCAACCTATACACAACTGTAGTACCAATTTTCAATTCAAGGTGTTTCTTTTTACCATATATATATATATATATATATATATATATATATATATATATATATATATATATATATATATATATATATATATATATATACTCCCTCCCTTACTTCCTTTAAAGATTGTTTAGACATTAAACCCTTTGCCTTACATTTGTGAGGCCCCAAGCTTGCCTATTGGGTTTGGGTTTAGCTGCTTGACATGGTGAGACCTGCTCATTTGATGCAGAATCAAGGTTGAGCACAGGATTGGGTTTTGTTTTTTGAAGCTTGTCACATTTTTTTAGACGTGTTCACACACAATACAAAAAGCAATTACTTTAACCGCCATTTCCATCTGTTAGTAAGTCTGTCTGTCTGTGCTCATTAAACAACACCGCTCTCAGACTGATTTTTTAAAATCTGCAATATTTATTCTTCAAGGAAATTATATAGGAAAATTCCATTTTTGTTGAGATATCTCAAACAGAGCTGTACTAGCTTTTAAATTTTAAAGTTCAAATATACTAACACATATTATCTTAAAACAGAGACATCCTGTAATGGATTAGTTTTCTATCTCAAATTTACCTTGAGAGAGGTCTCTTCAACTTGAATATTTTCCTTTTTTACTCATTCGACTGCTGAGAGAAGCACATGCACAAGTTACTGATACACTACCCCGCTTCTCATGCTGCTTGTGGTAAGAGAATCTTAAAAGTAAAAAAAATATATATATTTAACAAAAAACCTAAAAATGTAAAATAATCACTTAAGCAACACAGTAAAAGCATACAGTACACAAATATGTACACAGTGTTTATGTTACAATAAAAACAACCCCACGGCTACATTATTCTGCACATTACAATGATTTCATATTTCTCTGACACTATAATGTATTGCCAAAGTCTCACATCTGCTCGCCATCATGCTTTGAAGCCGTCAACAATTTTACCTTGAGATTTCAAACAGAGACTTAAATTTCTCTCAGGTATTTCTTTCAAAAATGTTACAATTAAGAAATCAGAGCTACAGTTGATCATTGTAGTTGCAAGTTTGCTTCACAGGACAGTTCTGGCACCAGTGTGACACATTTTCAAATAATTTCACAGACCAAATGTCTTCATTTTAAAAGTTTTAGGGAAATTTCAAAGCAAAGCAGTTCACACAAACAGAGAAAAGTTTGACATTTTTAAAGAAAATTCTGCTTAAAGCTTATTTGTCTTGTTTCATTTCTCTGAATTTGGTCATACAGTCGTACTTTCAAATGTTTACATCAAAACAGTCAGAAAACTGTCTGCCAATCTACTATTTATAAACGTGTTTAACATTCCATGCTAGCACTAAGACTATTTCCTAAATGACTTAATTAACACTCAGTTTTTACAGATAAAGCAAAGAAAGTTCTATTTCTTGTTAAAAAAAGCATGTGGAATAGAAAGTGATTTATGTGCCGCCTTTCTTTGCACTTGTTGTATATCAAGATGTAATTCAAATGCCTGAAATCAAAATGTGCTGGTCAACAAAAACTTTACCGTATGGACAGAAAAATCATGACTGAGTAACGCTTCAGTTTACTTCTCAGGTGCCTGCTTTTTGGTTGACAGTAATTCACCTGCTTCTTCGCACACAAAGTATACAAAGTATAGAGAAAGTATAGTAATCATGAAAAAAATTCAACCAACATTTTGATGAATCTTGACATTTTAGACCTCCCTGAGTCTGAAAATACTGTTTTTTGGAATGATGTGTGTGTGTGTTAACATGATAATTCAAAAACGCAACTAGATAAATGAATGAAATTGGACATGTGGTTGCTACACCAGAATTGTAGATCTGTATTAACTTTTGGGCCAAATCCATTAACCTGGAGTGGTACTTTACCTGAACACATACTCGATTTTTTTTTTTATTCATGCAGCTGCAGAGTCTGATTTATTCAACTTTACTTTTATAATAATTGTTCAATATATTATTAATTTGATTTGTTGTTGATGGTTCTCTAATGTACATAATATAATCATTGACTTGCGGTTTACTCCTCAAATATACATCCCCATATCTGAGTACTGTACACGAGAAAGTCTAGGGAAGACCACTCCTGATTTTTGAAAACAGAGCGGCACTGATTGAAAGACTGCCTATGTCATCATACAAGATCAGCATATTGTTGCTGACCAATCACTTTTGCTTTAAAAATGTCATTTAACAAGGAAGCGATACAAACCTTGTAAAATTCCCGAGTTGGCAATGTCTCCACTGAACTACAGGCAGGCTTTCAAAAAGAGTCTGCCAAGTGATGAAAAGCTAAACATACTAATTTGTTTTTGCATTTATTCTATATTTATTTATTTATCTTTTTTAGTTCATATTCACAGCTCAGAATATCTGATATTGTGAAATTAGGAGAATAATGTTTTAAAATATCTGTCTCCATTTTTTCAATGTTTCTCTCTCTCTCAAAACAGATAGTTGAAATATCATCTTCTTTTTGTTCTTAAGATCAGCCATATCATTCATATTGCATACCAGGGATTTTTCCTGCCTTGCATCCAAACCTGCTTGGGTAGGCTCCAGGTTCCTGCGATCCTGCTCTTGATAAACAGGTTTAGATAATGTATATATTGTTCTTAAACTCAGATGCTGTCTCTGTCATTTTGTGCCTGTCCATACTCTTATTTCCTGCTCTCGCTCTGCTCATTATGGGTTTACTGTTCTTATGCATTGGCTATTCAAGTCTCACTACCCCTAACCTTTATATTACATGCTTGTTTTTCTTAGTTTCCTTCAATACAGATAGGTGGGGTCTGCACACTGATTCAAGCCTATGAGCTCTGTTCTTTCTTATTCCCCGTGATTTTCATGGTCACACCTGTCAGAACACAGTTTGTGCCTGAGATGGAATCAGAGATCAATATGGCTGGTAGAAAATAACAAGTTTGTTTGAGATTTGTGAATGCAATATTGAAGGCATTCATTATAAGCACATTGTCGTTGGAGCAGAATATGTTGTATGCTGTAGACATTTAGAGTAAAAACCCTCACACCTTAAAATTCACCTAGTTTTCATTACAAATTGGCCCATTCTGGCCAAAAAAAGGAAAAGAAAAAAGTGCCAACACTCAGCGCAGATTTGTTCAATACAAATGACATAGAAAATATTTTTAAAATTATTAAAATTTTGTAAAATTGTTCATATTCAGTACCTGGTTTTGATTATGCTTATTTTTATCAGACAAAAACAAAATCTAATAGTAAAGTGTGTTGTGTAGTGTAGTAAGCTTCCACAAACATTAAACCCATATTATATCCAAACCCGTTAATTGTACACTTTTGTCTCATTGTGACACAAAACTAAACTCCATAGTAGCTCTTTAACCATACTATAATTACTAAAACTAAAACTGAAACTAACATATATAAAAATAAAATAGAATATGCCTTTGTAAAATAAAAACTAAATTAAAACTAAAAATACAAAATGAAGGAAAACTAAAACTAAACTGAATTTTCAAGTAAGGTCAGAAAAAATATAGACATAAAAACTAATATAAAAAAGCAAAACTATAATAACCTAACCTTGGTGGGGTGCAGCATCGTCTACTATTAAAACAATTTCTCCTTGTTCAAAATTTCTTCTTGATGTAAGCCATTTTTGAAATTCTTGAAGTATTGACAAATACTCTTTAGACCACTTTTTCCATAACAAATTGGCCATGTGTTTTTAAGTTTACTGGTCATTTTTAGAAAAGAGTCTAGGAAGCATGTTGGGCTGTGTTTTCAGTAACAGTAAATGATTGGGTGTTAGAGCTTCTAAGTGTTTTGGGTTATTTGATGTGTTTGTGATCGATCTGTTATTGATGATTGATTCAGCTTTAAACATTACTGTTCAGAAATTAATTATCGAGTGTTTATCTTTCCCATATATCACATTGATGAGAGGCTGATAGTGAATTGAAAATCAGTTTGATTTCTTTCTTCATCATGGCATTGCTGAGCTAAGTTTTTTAATTGCTTCAAGTAGCTCTCTTTCTGCCACAATAAAGTCTGTTCCATTATCTGAGCACATGATTTTAACTTGCCCTCTCCTGCAAATGAATTGACATATGGCATTGATACCAGAATCAGTGTCAAGGCTGTGTGCAATCTCTATGTGTACAGCTCTGATTATTAGGCAGGTGAAAATTACTCCATACCTCTTGATTAGACTTCATCCTCTTAATCTGAAATAGACCAAAATAATCAACTCCAACACTGGAGAAAGGTGGTTGGTCAAGTAACAAACGATATTCTGGCAAATCCGCTATTTTTTGCTTACTTGCTTTCACATTGCATCTTCTGCATGTTGTGCACTTTGAAATGATTTTTCTGATAATTGAGCTACCTTGAGGTGTCCAATATTTCTGGCACAACTGTGCAAGCATATAATTGCACCCACAATGTCCGATTTCTGTGTGAATGTACTACAATATAAGAGAGGCAATATGTGAACGCTTGTGGAGGATTGCAGGATGTTTAGCTTCTTCTGGCATAGCAGCTTTGTTTTTCTGCCTCTGACTCTCAGTATTCAATCTTCTACGATCGGGTCCAGTTTAAAGATTTTGCCTATGGTGTAGCAATGGATTGTGCAGATTGTGCAAAGCACAAGGGCCTACGAGTTTGGGGAGCCCACTGAGGGCTGTATAGATTTAAAAAAAATGTTAACAACTTGCACAGTTCATTGTGTTAATAATTCACAGTTTCATTGGCATGTTTGCACCATCACCAGGCAAGTCCAATCCAGTCCAATCCATGATTATATTACATATTCGGCAGGCCTACAGTTTACAAAAATTTACACTTCAGGAGTTTGGAGGCTCGGAGCCTAATCAGAGGCACAATATGTTCTAGTCCGCCATACAGTGGAGTGCACATTGTCAAATTTGGCGACATTTGGCATGCCATAGCGAATATGAACAGAAGTTTTGAATGACATCACATGAATAATGTAAATATACATTATTATTGTAAATAATTGTTACTTTGATTTAATGTCAATAGTTTTTAAAGTTTAAACTCATAAACGGTAAATCATTGCAATTCTGTTGTTAAGTTATGGTCCCCGTTAGTTAGCAAATGCTGAATATTTGAACAATTTGACGATTTTTATACTCTTGCCATACGACACCATGTCGGCTAGTAGCAGCAGATCCAGCAAACAGTGGAACACGAAGAGAAGAACGCTAAGCTTACCAAGATTTCTACCTTTCTCAAAATTGAGCAAGGGCCAGCAGTAGTAACTGAAAATGCTGATGCTGGTGAATCATCGCAATGGCAGCAAGCAGGTTATGCAGGCAGTGCAGTGAGTGAAATGGTTGCAACTACTGAGTCTGGAAGTAGCGATACAATGGCTTTGGATCAGTTGCTATCTGCTGAAACCGTTAAAAATGGAGAAACAACTAAAGACAAACAAGCAATGTATATGAACAAGCAATTTCCTACCGACAAGGCAAATTTCTTGGAACCATTGACACCTCACTTTATGATGTCCATTGTCTCAGAACGTCTGTAAAACAGGTCCATTGTGTAATAGTATCCCGTCAGCCAGTGTTGTCATTTTAATTTGTTATAAAAAGAAATTGCTTCATTTTATAGCACAGGACAGTTTATACATTTTAGCTTACGTTACATTTTAATCATCTTCCTTCACAAAGTTGTCTTGGAAAAGTAAGTGGGTCCACATCTTACATACTGTATATTTATGTGCTACTACTACTACCCACACATTCTATTTGAACAATTTATTTTATTTTTGCTAACTTACAGCTGCTGTAATAAGGTGATTAAAAAAGTTACTACAAATTCCATTTAGAGAGCTGGTTGGTTTATCGCCAGTGTGTGATCTGATAGTGTCCTGGTCATAGACACCACTGCCCAGCTGGCCCCTAGGATCTAGTTGTGAATAAATTACTAACAGTTATGCTAAACAGGAGGGGCCCACCACAGGGCGCTGCACAGAGGCCTTCAGCAAGCTAGCTACGCCACTGGATTTCAGTGTTCTTTTTTACACAGGCATTTTTTTTTAAAGACATTATTTCTTCTGGAAAGTCTTGTAGCTGACTGAGGCAGACAAGCTCAGATTCAGCTTTATCGAAGTCTTTTGAAGAAATTGGCTTTAGTTTCAAAGTTAGTTTGTACCTTTTCATGTGGTCTGTAATGTGAGTTTTTATTTTTTTGGGTTAATTTTAGATGACTTCAAGTTGAAATGTGTTTCTTTCATTTTTAAGTGCAGCAGTATGTCTTTAAATCATGCCATAACATTCTTTAACTGTAGCCATTCTGAGAAGTAGGTGATGAGTTTGTTTACAGGTTCAGTAAACTCTTCTACACTTGTCATGTTAACCACAAATTTTAATCACTAGATCATCTTCAATAAGTGAATCATTCAGTTGATCTGGTCTTTTTGGCCACTCATGTTCTTGCATTAACAAGAAACTTGGGCCTTGTGACCATGTTTTGCTTTTGAGAATGCTTTCTTTGCTTAGTCCTCTTGATGTTTGATCTTCAGGATTTAGGGCATATGTAACATACTTCTATGTTACAGGTTGTAAATGATCTCTGATCACTATGATTCTGTTGGCAACAAAAGGTCTTAAATCGAGCATTTTCATTTGAAATGTATTGTAGCACTGTGGTGCTGTCAGTCCAAATGTAGATTCTTATAAGGTTATTTAAAGTTGGCTGTTTAGCATCTTATTATTTTGACTGCTGCAACAGCTGCTGCTAGCTCTGATCATGAAATTGTGCTTCAATGGTGCCACTCTTGATTTCCCCATTAGAAGTGAAGAGTATTTTTCACCTGTTGTGACAGTGCCATATCCATCTTCACTGGCATCTGAACAATAGTGCATTTGTACTGACTTTATAGTTCCAAACAATGCAGGTTTGATGCATCTGTTCACATTGTAGTTCACAAGTAACCGTAAGTTATCCATTTATTTTTTCCATTTCTGAACATGCATTTCCATTTCTGAACATGTTTGACATCCACTTCTTCATTTCTTCTTCATCCCATCCACAGTTCTCTTTGCACAAGTCTCTTAAGATAAGCTTTGTTGGTACTATAGCTGGTGCTAGAAATCTGAGCGTGTCATAAACTGAACTGACATCAGACAGAATACCACACCTTATAGCGGGCTTGTCTTGTAACTTTATCCAAAATTTGAAACTGTATGTTTCAGTGCACCTCTGGATGCCCAGGGCATGTTCTTTCAGCAGCAAACAATGGCTCAAGTCTAAATCATTTTGTTCAAGGGGTCTGTCTTCTTCAGGAATAGACAATAACATTGTTTTGCTGTTACTCACCCATTTGGTCAGGTGAAATCCTCCTCTTGAGCGTAGAGCATAGAGATCTTTCGCCAACTTTATTGCTTCTTCTGTAGCCACTGACTTTAAACAGTCATCTACATAGAAATTATTGAGCATGGTATGAATGGCTTCCTCAGGAAATGCTTCTCATGCATCTTCGACTGTTCCATGCGAAGCATATGAACCACAACTGGGTGAAGAAGTAGCACCAAAAAGATGTACTGTCATTTTAAATTCGTCCAAGTCTTCAATTAAATTACCTTCAGGCCATCACAAAAATGAAATGAGATCAGAGTATTTTTCTGGGAGTTTAACATGTTAGATCATTGATTTATTGTCTGCCATTAATGTCACTGGCTCCTCTCTGAATCTTAAAAGGATGCCAATGAGTGTGTTAGTTAAGTTGGGACCTTTCAATAGTTGTTCATTAAGTGAAATTCCTTGGTAAATGGCTGTGCAATCAAAAACCTCTCAGATTTTATTTTTCTTTGGATGATACACACCATAATGTGGAATGTACCACGTCCTGCATTCATTAACATTCAAGCTTTCCTTGGATACCTTGACAGCACAGCCGCTTTTCTATAATGTCTCTCATGAAAGCTTTATAGTCTCCATGGAAACCTGAATTTTTGCTTAGTTTTCTTTTGCGATTACTAGCACGCTGTTCTGCAGTACAGCGATTATTTGGCATTTTAGGTGTTTCATCTTTTAAAGGCAAATTTAAGCAGTAGTGGCCACCTACCAGTCTTGCAGATTCTGAGGCTATGCTCAAGAATCTGATGTCCTTCTGCAATATTTCCCCTTTCACTTAATAGATGTGCTCTGCAAAATCTGAATTGTACTGTTGGTGCAATATTTCTTCTATTTCTGCTATTGACACACGTTTGATTGAATGTTTAGGCAGCTTACCACTGTGCTTTGCAAAGCCATCTATTTCCTTGTATGGCCCACCATCCATCCACCATCCACCATCATTCGCAGCATGAGGTGAACCTCCTTTGCTAGGTATGATTTTCCACAGCTCAAATACTTTGGAGCTGTTGATACCTATTAAAAGATCAACTTCAGAATATATGAATGATAGACTACCTCCTCAAGATATGCCCACTTCTCAATGTCTTCCTGTTGTGGCATATTTTCTCTGTCCACTGGAATAGTAACCTGCATATACACCTTTGGCGGATCAATATATGCATTATTATTGCGTCCATACACTTGCAAACCTGATAGAATAGTACTCTTAGGATTCTTCAATCAGTATCACAATTACTCATTGTTCTGAGGAATACTTGGGTTCTTCTACCTTGAAGATTTAACTGTCTCTGAAGATTTTTAGTACAAATTGTTACTGTACTACCAAGGTCTATAAAGCAGTGGCGGCTGCTAGCTTTTGAAACAGGGGAAGCTCATATTAGGCCTTCATCATAAAATTCATTATGTTATTTGTACATAAATTCTGCCCTCCATTCCTTTTGCAGAAAATGGTCTGTGACCCTGTCGTACCAATTGGCCGTCTTTTCCAGGGACTTAACCAGTTTCCTCTCATTGGCCAGGAGAGCAAGATTGCTCAAACGATCTTGGCCCATTGTGTTGTGGGTGTATGACTTGACCCGTTTTAAACAGGAGAAGCTCCTCTCTACACCTGCTGATGTAGCGCCAATTGTTGCCACTAACGACAACAGCTTGTATAGCTGAGATATTGCACTATCCAACTCCATGTCTTTAAAAAACACCAAGAAATCACACAGCTTACCCCTGCTCCCCTGTAAGTCATGATCTGAATATAGTACTTGAAGTTCAGATCTCAGTCTCCATGAGTCAAAGAAATGGCCATAACTTTTCAGCACACTTTCAAATGCCTCCTCTGGAAACACTTGTCTCATTTCATCAAATTTCCCTGGATTGACTAATTCTAAGAAGCTCATGCTTTCCAAATTTGAAAAACGCTGAGAAATCTGCTCCATGAGATTGTCTAAGATGGCCATGTACAAATTTCTGTAGCGGTCCTGAGGATCCTGTAATTGTGACAGACGGTGCTTTCTAATAGGTTCATCTCGAGGGTCTGATGTGAGATTTGCTGCTTTGGCATAAACTGCTTGATAAGCCTCCTCTGACCTCTTCTCCTTGACAAAAGCAAGGAGAGACCCAATTCTTTTTTCGCAGTAAAGAATATCCATAGCCCTTTGCTGGACAATATCAAAGACAACATCTGTCTCAGAGAATATTTGTTCATCTGTTTACAACATGAACACAAACTCAAAATCCTCCAGTTTCATTATGAAGCCTTTGGCAGCATCTAATGTGTCATCATCCATGCTCTCATCCTGGGTAATCTTGTCAAAAGTCTGCAGGAGGCCATCATAATTGTTTGCCACAGTGCTCACTATCCGTGATGTGAAATTCCATCGAGTAGGAGCGTTTCTGGGCAATCTTGAAGACCCTGCAGACTCAAGAAAAGACATCCTTTTTGTGGACTTTGAAAAAAATGTGGTGAACCCAGAGAGAGATGCAAAAAATATTCTTGACTCAGGCAAGCATTTAGCACCCTGGGACAACACCAGGTTCAGTCTGTGTGCATAGCAATGCACAAACACTGGACTAGGGGCTATTACTTTAACTTTGGTCTGTAGGCCATTGAGAGATGAAGCAAAGACAGCAGCCCCATCATAGGTTTGTGCCACAAGTTTTTCTCTAAAACTGTAGCCCTGCATGTTCTCGTTTAAAACTTCAAACACAGACTGAGCATCTCGACCCCCTGACACATCCAAAAATCCAATGAAGCACTCTTGAATTTTACCTGCACTATCCACATATCTAACAATGACAGACAGTTGGGCATGGCAAGATATGTCAGTTGCTTCATCCAACTGCCATGCAAAAAAAGGAGCAGTCTGAATTTCACCTTTTATATGATCAGAAACAGTGGCTGCGAGAGCAGAGATCAAGTCATTTTGGATTGAGTGGGACATACCAGAAAACACAGCTGATGACTGAAATTGTGTAGCCAAGACAGAGTCATATTTAGCTAATGTTTCTGTAAATTTCCTGTAATTCCCCTTATTTGCTGATTCACTACTCTCATCATGCCCCCTGAATGCCAGCTCCTGACAGCCAAGCAAGGAAGTCACATCAATTAGACGGTTTAGGAAGGCCCTGTTTTTTTTTTACTGTTTCATTATGTTTTGCCACCTGAATGCGAAGACCTTCATTGATTGCATGTTCAACCCTGACCCTGCCCAGACAACTTAACCTTGCACATGAACTCACTTTGTACTTTTCATGCCTTTTGTATGCCCTGTCAAAGTTACCCAGATCCCCAAAACCCATATTTGACCAAACACATCCCATTCCCTGAGAAGGTTTCGTCAAGAGGCATGGCCAACAGTACATTTTCTTTGTCACAGCACTTTCAGTCAGCCAGTTCACCTTGTCATACCAGGAGAGCTGAAAAGACCTGTTATTTTTTCCTGATTTTTGCACCAGATCAATCTTGGGCGTTGGTCTGCCCTGCCATTTAATTCTGAGTCTCTCCTCGTAAGGAAGACTACTAAATGGTTTTGCCAAAAGCAGGTCAACAATATTAGCACCGTCTGCGTCTGCCTTTGCGCACAGCTTGCTAGCTGGCTAGTTTCCCCTTCCACGAGCTACTTTAATTATATGAACGAACTAACTTTACAATGCTGAAACAAGGAGCAAAGTCAAGAACGCTATAATATGTTTTTTTTTTTATTATTTAAAGAATGATTTGTACAAACAAAAATGGTTTATATCACCAGCAAACAATACAGAGTGTAGCAGTTTGTCGTATGATTTCACCTGCAAATCCGCATGGGACTGAACTCGAATCTCTGTAGTGCTGATGTATACTTAAGACATGCTGCCAATCAAAAAAGGGGTTCCGCCCTTTAAACAGCTCCTCCAATCATCATGCAGCAGCCCAGCGTCCTGGCCTACCCACTGCTCCATTCACTCCCAGAGAAGCTGAGCTTCCCTGGAAGTGACGATTTTGGTGCATTTATCCAATTACCGTCCAGCTTTTCTGCAGTGAAAAAAGCTCCTCTGTGCTTGCCCATAGAGCTCCAGTGAAGCTGGGCTTCAGGAGGGTTTAACGCGCTGTGCTGCACGGAAATGTATGACAAGAAAAATGCGTCAAACAATCTACAATAAATACCTGATTCTGAACGAGCTAGTCATGAAGTTGAACGTGTTCTAGCGCACTTTTATTAAAACCAATATAAATACGACAGTGCATATATGAGCATTTATTTTCTGACATAGTAGAGGAAGCAGAGCTTCCCTTGTAGTCTTAGAGCAGTCGCCACTGCTATAAAGGCATATGTTTCTACATACCTCTCACTCTTCTTAAATTTCACCTTAACAGGGAACACATGTAGTGTATATTCTTCTTCAGCCCCAGTAAGAGCACAAATTCCATTCTTGGTTTCCTCTTTAGTGGATGTTGCCTCACTGGATGTAGCTTTACTGGATGTAGCTCCAGCCTCTTTTTTGATATGCAGGATGTCTGAATGCTGTAAAGAGCATATCTGACATTTCATTTTTTTCATGTCTACAGCACACAACATATTCCGCTCCAACGACAATGTGCTTTTAATGAATGCCTTCAATATTACATCAAAAATCTCAAACACTGGGCTTTGTTATTTTCTACAAGCCATATTGATCTCTGATTCCATCCCAGTCACAAACAATTTATAGACAGAATTTTGCACCTGCAGGCCTGAAAAGATATAAAAAAAAATAAGAAAAAAGATTCTACTGTGTTCTGACAGGTGTGACCATGAAAAGCACGGGGGCTAAGGAAGAACAGGGCTCGTAGGCTTTACATTCAAAGTAAAGTTGAATAAATCGGACTAAAAAATTGAGTATGTGTTCAGGTAAAGTACCAATTCCGGTTAATGGATATGGCCCAAAAATTAATACAGATCTACAATTCTGGTGTAACAATCACATGTCAAATTTCATCTATCTATCTAGTTGCGTTTTTGAGTTATCGTGTTAACACAAACACAGACATCATTCCAAAAAACGGTATTTTCGGACTCAAGGAGGTCTAAAACGTCAAGATTCACCAAAATGTTGATGTCGAATTTTTTTCATGATTACTATACTTTCTCTATACTTTGTGTGCAAAGAGGCAGGTGAATTACTGTCAACAAAAAGCAGGCACCTGGGAAGTAAACTGAAACGTTACTCACTCATGATTTTTCTGTCCATACAGTAAAGTTTTTGTTGACCAGCACATTTTGATTTCAGGCATTTGAATTACATCTTGATATACAACAAGCGCAAAGAAAGGCGACACGTAAATCGCTTTCTATTCCACACGCTTTACGTGCGTATTCTGCTTGCTCTGTCACCGCAAATGCTGTGCGAAGAGCTGCCCTCCGTCACCAGCTGCCATTCACTAGATGAATATGTGCGGGTGGCTCATGGTGGATGACGTTCACTTTTAGAGTTAAAAGTTAGAAGGGTTATTTAAAATTATTATTTAATTTCAGTTAGTCTTTCCAGCTACTGTAATTGTTTTTTTAGTTTTACTTTTTCATTTCAGTTTTGTCAATTATTTAAATTTAATTTACGAAAATGTTTTTTTAATAATAGTTTCAGTTTTGATTTTAGTTTCGTTAACTATAATAACCTTGGAAGATGCTTCTGCCAAATCGGTTGGCTGAGATGACAAGCTGCATAATTTATCTTCAAGTGTGCTCTTTAACTGTGTGACAGGGTCACTGGCTCCCCTATGAACTTTATCTTGCAGTTGTAACTCACTAGCTGTTTGCTAGGTTGAACTATTGCAGTTTTGCTTGTTTCGTGGAGCCATGTGCTTATTCTTAGAGTAAATTCATTCTGAGCCTTAGCATTGGATGTGAACTTTAATTTTTGCTTATTTACAGTATCTTGTTTCATTTCTTTAAATTTAGTCATACAGTTGTTCATTCAAATGTTCAATTCAAACGGTCAGAAAACTGTATGTCACTCTACTATTTGTAAAAGTCTAACATTCCATGCTAGCAATAAGACTATTGCCTAACTGGCTTAACACTCAGTTTTTACAGATAAAGCAAAGGAAGTTCTATTTCATATTCACTTACAGGGAGTAAAGGACTATACAATATTCTAAGTAACTATAAGAGACTGATTTTCTATTAATCACACTAAGCAATTCCAACATTAACATTAAACATTCTAAAATTGGGTCTTACAGTCAGAGATCTTCCACAACCAACACCTAACAACAGGACATCAATCAATGCCATTTTCACATCACTTGAATTGGAATCTGTTGTCTATAAAAACTATGCGGTACTACAAATCTGTTTGGTCTACATTTTAATTACATTACATTGTAAAGTGCTGTTAATAAGCATTATTATATGTAGTCTACTAACACATTTAATTGCATCTATTGTGAATGTTACATTTGAATAAGACTCACTACTACAAAACTATTAAATAAACAAAAAAGTTATAAGTATTGGAATCTGTTGTCTATGAAAACTATGCGGTACTACAAATCTGTTTGGTCTACATTTTAATTACATTACATTGTAAAGTGCTGTTAATAAGCATTATTATATGTAGTCTACTAACACATTTAATTGCATCTATTGTGAATGTTACATTTGAATAAGACTCACTACTACAAAACTATTAAATAAACAAAAAAGTTATAAGTGCCTTATTGATGAAGTAAAAAGATGAAAATGATCCAACTTTTAATTCAGCTAAGTAAGTCATTGAACATGCTTGAATGTTATGCCTTGTGTTCATTGTCTACCTTCCTAATATTTTGAATTGGAAGGTAAGAGGAGGTTGGGAGCATGTACTGAAGGATCACAACTAGTAAGTTTTCAAGAATAACTTTTTTTTGATAAGCCTTTCGATAGGATAAACTATAGATTAACATCTGTGGCATATGGCTGGCCGTTCATCCTGGCCAATAACCCCAGGCCGCCAGATGGAGCCCTCCCTGCAACATGGAGGTGCCCCGAATTCCAGCAGGGCCTCATGGACAGTGGAGTTTTAATGCACAGCCCTGCTGGATACCATGGGGGCCACCAGGAGTCTCTGCAGGGAGGCCCAGGGATTTATATTTTCCGTATAGCCCGGAAGTATTTCCAAGTCACGGGAACAGAAGCAATGATATACTTCCGAGCTGAAGAAAAAAGAGAAGTTTTTACCTGACCCGGAAGTGCTGGATAATCACGTGGACTGAGGGCTCAGAAGCACTTCTGGGTCGAGGACTATAAAGGACTGTGGGAAATCCCAGACAGATGAGCTGAGCTGGGTGGAAGGGTGGCAACGCGTCTGGGAATGGAGGATTGGTTATTGATTAGTGATTTGTTTATTGTTTGAGTATTGTGGAGAGTAGGGTGCTTTGTGCACTTATTTATAATAATAAATATTCATTTTGGACTTTTATCTGGTGTCTGATGTCTGGTCTGAGGGTTCAAGGGGTCACGGGGACCTTCAACAGTCTCACATCACACAATATTTTTCTAGGTAGTCTGTCTGTTACAACTACAGTTAAGGCAAGTCAAAGTGCATTGTTACAAATGTTTCAGATTTCTCCATAAAAATAATTATTTTATTTTAATTTATTTTATTATAATAGACCTATGACGGTTAAGATTTTGGAAAGCCTTTTTTAAAAGGAGATTGGTAAAAAGAGAAGCTAGCAGCATTGCAGTTGGTACACTGAATAAACAACATGAACAATTTTGGAAAAGGACAAAATCAAAACTCTAATGGAAAGAGGAGCAAAACACTAAACTTTCTTAAACTGAAATAGTTAAGAAATTATTTTCTTTCAGAATAGCCATCTCTTTATATTTATTTAAGAAACTTTACATGCCTTTACAATGCACTCAACAAATGCACCAATGAAAAAGATGACCATCATGATATTACATGTCATGCTGTATGTGCACACACATCTAGCAGTGGTATTGCATCATAGTGCTTCCCACACTGAATGGACACAATCAACAGAAAACACCTGAAAAGAAGATGTAAACAAAACAATAATAAAAATTAATAAATTAATGGAACTCAAGGAAAAGCAAAGTAACTAATGTTAGTTATGCCCAGATGTGTATGCAACAGATTTTCTCATTTATTGTATTTGTTTACTTTTAAATTTTTATTTTTAAATTGTTTTTCTATATTTGTCACACTTTTCTGAACCTTGTACATACCACCAATTGTTGGGCAGTTACTCAGTTACTTTAGTTTCCAGGGGCGTACACCTAAAAATGTTGTGTACACCCATTTGCATGCTCATATTGTGATGTAGAAAAACTAAACTTGGTGTAAAGTCATGCACATTCTCACGCCAGGTGAATCTATTGCGTATGCAAGTTTTCGGCTCGGTTTTGCAAACTGGCAGCACCCAGCGTCAAAGCAGTGCTGCTGTTCCTGTGTGGTTTCCCTTTATTTTTTAGATTCACATCCCAGACACGGCTTTATCAAATACACTGAAAATAACTGCCTATCGTTTATAAATTTAAAGCATCTGATTGGAATCATCCTGTAACAATATACTGTAATGGTCCATGGAATGGCCAAACTATTCAAAATACCATAGCTGCTTTAGTGTTGGTACTTTTAGTGCACCACACACTGCCTCAGCCATGCACAAAGTCTATTTGAATCTCTGCCATTCAGCAAACCCTTCAGAGCCTTTCCTGCATGAACCTCACGGTTCAGAAACAGTTTCATCCCAAGAGCTATAAACGCACTCAATCAGTCCATCAAGTTTCAGATAGAACTGTTAAATACAATTAACCTCACTGTAAACTTGCATTACAATTGTAATATTGCACAACCTGAGCCACTTTTTGAACCATTTGCACTATCTGCATATTGTACTTATGCTTTCATAGTGTGTACTTTTCATTGTGTTTATTATATTATTATCATCATTGTTATTTTATCATTTTATAGGAAAATGAGTTTATGGAGGATTTGCATATTGAATTTCATTGTACCATACAATAAAAATAAAGGAATTCAATTCACTTCAATAGAAGAGAGCGCGTATTTATAGATGATGATGACTGGCTTCTAAATCAATTTAGATTTCCAAGAGCCATCTTCTTGGAGCTCTTGATATCATTTTTAAGATGAAATGCATTAAAGTGTGTACATTATACAGATACATTTTTAACTTCATTTATTTAATGTATACTGTTAGTAATTAAACATGTGGGCAAAGTGGCACAGCAGTAGCAATGAGCTGATGCCCCGTCCAGGGATTGTTCCTGCCTCACACTGTATGCTTGCTGGGACTGGCACGACCCTGGATGGACAGATGGATGGAATATTTAAAAATGTACTATGAAGATATTTCAATGTTCCTTAAATGTTTTGAACAATCTGTGTTCTAAGCTTACAGATGGCTTGACATTTATTACTGAACTTATTGTGTGGTGATTGGTTACTTAGAGAAAGAAAAGGAAGGACAGGAATTTGGGGTTAGTACATTTGAAAGAGACAGTACTGCTGTAATAAATTATTTCATCAAGGGTCGCGCACATCTCAGCAAGTATCTTGCAGGAGCCAGGAAAAATCCCTGGACAGTGTACCAGCTCATCGCTCCCCTTGTGTGACCATGCCTTCTTGTTTAATACATGCTTTAGTTCATTTTACATGAACATGATATCAAGTATACATCTTAGTATTTAAATTGTTCAGAGAGTTGTAATATCATGAATGTAATGTATTTTGAGTCCTGATTCACACACATAGAAGAACACATACAATACAAAGCATTTAACATGCTACTTTAGTTACAATGGGATCTGATAAACTCTGATTTTAAGATGAAGTTTATGATGTTCTACTTTAATAACAAAATAAACTACAAGATTAAAGTTGACATTTTGACCTTTTTTTCACTGTGTCCCTATTTTTTTTTTCTTTTCTCTGTACCCTAATACTCTTCCATATGATGGTTCTCAGCCGTTGGACAACGACTCGCCTTTTTACAGCAACTTTGATATCTGTCCAATTCTATTTTATTTCGGGGCACTGTACGACTATCAGAACTTGAACTTTTGAGTTTCTCAGCACTTTGTATCACTTTATCAACTTCCTTTTGTTGTTTATACCACTGCTTAAGCCAACAAATAGTAAGTTTTCCCTTCCTCAACTTCACATTCACTGAAATTCTTTTTTTCACGTGCTTTTTCCATTGTCTTTAACCAAACACTGAACAGTAAGGGCTATTTATTTTGATTTGCATATTAAAATATGCAAAATTCTGGGAGGAGTCGAGGTGGGATGGCAGGCACATGCATGAGCGTTACTTATCATGCTGATCGGGATTTATGTAGCAGAAGTGTGTGGAAGTTGGCTTACGCATGGTTTTGTGCATCTGAATTTTTTTGTGTATACATACATTTCCACTTTTGTCCGTACACCATGTTTTAGTGTGAATTCTATGCACGACATTATGCATGAGGCCCCAGGTGTTCATATCCATGCTTCATTGACAAATTATGAATGTTGATGACATTTCCCTTAAGACACTGTGATGCAACCTTCTATCAATCCATTTATGTGCTAATTATTCCAATACAGAGGCATGAAGAGCTGAAGCCTTTACTGGAAAGATATAAACCTGAAAAGCATGCCAGCGTACTGCAGGGCATATTGATATACATTTTACTTACACCTTGGAAGTTTGGAGAGAACCAGAAAACCCAGAGAAAACCCACATGAAGCTATAGCTATTCTTTTACAGCTGTTATTTGAGCATTTGTGACATTTATATTATTTCAAACAAATTTGATTACTCCGTTATGACATTACTAATTAACAAGGATGTTTCTGCCTAGAAGCATTCTCCTCACAGGAAGGTTTACTTTATGGCAGTATTCTGTGTAAGCTCTAAAGACTGTATTGTGCGGAAATCCCAGGACGGTAGCTGGTGAGATGCTGGGCCCACTGCATCTGGCATCAAAAATCATAATGCAGGCAAAGTTGCTGAGATCATGCATTAAATCTATTTTAATGTGTGTTCAAACAAAAACTAAACTTACCTGCAAACTACTTGTGTTAACAAAGTGTCCACTGAGTATTTATGCTTGGCATTGTTTGCTAGTAACCTATTCACATACGATAACAGAGTGAAATGTGCTTCATTGATATAAATTACTGAATTTGAAGGCATGGATTGGTTTGATGTACAGTGATGCTAAGAATTAAATTAAAACTACTGCTGCTTGTAAACTTTTGTTTCACAGGATAACCATATCATACTGTATATAAAAAGCCACTGACTACTTTCCTAAATTAAATTCTGTCATCCAAAATATGAATAAAATATTGTACTATGATGCAATAACATAATGTTGGCTAGATGAAGAGTAGTTAAGCTTGCTAAAGCAAATTTACATTTTTATAGTAATAAATTACAGATTCATCACAACATATTAAAGCGAGAACTGTCTTTTCTGTAGACAAAAAATAAATTTCATTATTTTGATGGACACCAAAATATACTTTATGAGTATAATCATAGTCTAAACACGGGGTTCTCCTTAAATGACAAACTACATTAACATCTACAGCATCATTTTCTAGTTTCAAAAGTATAATATCCACATTAAATCTGTGCACAGTCATTAAAAGCAGCTGTAAGACCATTTCAGTCCTGTACTATAGCTTTTTTTGCTGGTTTACAATTTAGTTGCTACTTTGTGCCTTTCAAGGAATTCCTCTGTCACACTCCATGTGTACTGTCACACACGTGCGAGTAGGAGGCAGCTGAAGGGCTTAAGTAATGGTAATACCACATCAGACCAGGGGGCGGCGGGGTGCACTAACTGTCTTTCTCAGTTCCCTGCAGGCCGTTCCCGAGAAATCCTGCCAGGTTCCTCAATGATGTCACTTCCGGGTCCAGCCCCCTCGATGACGACACTTCCGGGCCCAGCCCCCTCAATGTCGTCACTTCCTATATGGGCCTTTAAAGCCACCATCTTACCACCAAGAAATCGGTTCTGTTTTGGACTCAGTATTGTGAACATTGCTGTCAATTTAAAAAACCATTTGCAGCCAGGGATTTTATACGGGTGGCTGCCCCAAACCTTTTTATGATGTCTGGTCTGTGTGTTTATCACAGTGGCATAGCTGGCAGGATTTTGTCCCAGAAGATATTGGGACAGGACCTAAACTTCAGCCAGGTAGGAAAGTATCGGGGCCGAGTTTCTGGGTGGGGTGTTCGTCCGGTGGTCAGGAAAGGCTCGGTACAGGCTCCACTCCATAAGTGCAACCCCAGGGTAGTATCTTACCAGAAGGAGAGTGTAGAGGAGATATACAGATGTAGGCTGGTTTCTGGGGATGAAACAAAAAGGGCTTATTATGTTCTCTCGGATGAGAAAGCTGAGCCGCCCACTGGGACCAAGGACCCAGCTAAAAATGGGTTAGCCCCAGACCAGCAGGCAAGGAGAATAAAAGCTTGGAAATTCAATCCTAAGGGATCAGTTCGGGGGCAAGCTATGGCACTCTGGGAACAGGTGTCATTATGGCTAAGGCTGTTTGAATTAACCCCCTTTCAAATAGTGCAGCAAATAGCCTGCTTTATTTTTTTACAAGGGCTTACTCATCACATTGCTAAGCCAGTCCGGGGAGAATTCCATTCAATGGAAGAGCTGGTACCGCTCATAAAAAAACCTAAATCAGCCTCAAAATCTGGGAGAGCAGAACGGTCCTCTAGTGAATTCCCTAGAGATTACATCCTACACCATAAGTCTCTTCCACATAAACCGGAGCCTGTTCTGAAGTCCCTGGTCTGCTTGGCGGATAACCTATCCGGGAGCAAGGTGGAATGCAGGCGGAGGACAGAGAGCAGTTTGTGTGCCCTTGCTAATCCCCTGATGGTTTCCGATACGGGACAAGTAGTCATAAATGGTTATAAACTCAATGCATTGTTCGACTCCGGCAGCAACATTTCCATTACTGACTGTTGATATATCTTGCCGCGACAATGGATGGAAGTAAAGACCAGTATTAAATGTATTCACAGAGAAGTCCGTACCTATAAATCCGCCCTAGTTTTCATTTCTCAAGGAGGATCGCTAAATAAATTCCCCGTAGCGGTCCTCCCCGATCCACCTTTTCCAGTAATTCTGAGGCAGGACTGGTCTAATAATAAATGCGGTGAGCTACAGGCTACTCCTGATCCACACTTGGGCCTAGTTATAGATGAGGCTGATTCATCTCAAGCTGTCTCCACGGCGTGTATTCAGCCGGCAAAGAGAGGTACGGAAGCCCGTGAGGAGGACGGAGAGACTCCGGGACCGTCGCAGGTGGAAACGTCATCCACACACGCCTCGACGACTCGGGACGAGTCTCTGCCCCTTGAGGTCAACCCAGATCCTCTCTCCCAAATTCATTTTCAATTTAGAGAAACACCGGCTTCTTTTAAAAAGGAGCAATGGAATGATGACTCCCTTAAATTTGCAAAAAACGCAGTTGTTCTCGTTAATGGCCAACACACACATCAGTCCATGCCACAAGGACCTCACTTCGTATTAGAGAATGACTTATTATATCGGGTTGCCGAACATGAGGGGGAGGTTTGGAAATTGTTGTTAATCCCACGAACCTTCCGGCGGCAGGTTTGTGAATTGGCACATTCTCACCTCCTTGGAGGCCAATTAGGCACTGGAAAAACCTTACAGCGGATCAGGCTCAGATTTTATTGGCCGGGAATTAACGAGGAGGTTCGCTGTTTTTGTACTTCTTGTCCGGAGTGTCAACTACGGCAAATTCCTAGGAGGGACCGTGCTCCTCTTGTTCCCCTTCCCCTAATTGACATTGCCTTTGAAAAAATAGGGGTCGATATAGTGGGACCCTTAGAGCCCTCAGCCCGAGGACACAAATATATATTAATCCTCATGGATTATGCGACCTAATACCCAAAAGCTGTTCCTTTGCGCTCAGCTACATCTAAAGCAATCACGCAGGAACTTGTAGGGGTCTTTGCGCGAACGGCATCCCTAAAGAAGTCCTAACGGACCAAGGGACACCTTTTACCTCGTAAACGTTCAGGGAAACGGCCAAGTTACTGAAAATAAAGCACTTAAAGGCCGCAGTATATTATCCTCAAACCAATGGTCTAGTAGAGAGGTTTAACCAGACACTCAAGCAGATGCTTCACAAGGTGGTCAGCGGGGATAGAAGTAATTGGGATCAACTTCTCCCTCTCGTTCTGTTTGCATACCGGGAAGTCCCACAAGCCTCTACGGGGTTCTCACCTTTTGAATTGTTATATGGTTGACAACCCCAGGGTATATTAGATATTTTGAAAGAAGGCTGGGAAGGAGAGGCTTTTCCCTCTACAAATATGCTGGAATATATCGCACAATTACACGATAGAGTTGGAAAAATTTGGCCTATTCTAAAAAGTCATTTGGAAAAGGCGCAAGCAGCACAGGCCCATTATTATGACTGTGGCATGACGCTCTGAGATTTCCATCCAGGAGATCGTGTCATGGTGTTGGTTCCCACCTCCCATTCCAAATTACTCACCCATTGGCAAGGCCCTTATGAAATTAAGGAGAGGAAAGGGCTGGTCGACTATTTGGTGAAACAGCACAATTGTGGACCTAGTGAACAAATTTATTATGTAAACTTGCTGAAGCCGTGGAAGGACAGGGATCCCGATCCCTCTTTCGCTCAGCCACGCTCATTCTTTACTCTAATAGACACCCTTAATTTCGGCGAGGAATTAACCTTCAGACAGAAACGGGAACTGGAGTCAGCTATCCTGTCTGTTCCAGAGGTGGTGAGTGAGAAACCCGGAAGGACCTCTCTGATTGCACATGACATATTGACAGAGCCTGGGGTTATCGTCCGGGAGTGCCCCTATAGACTCCCAGAGGCAAAGAAAGTAGAAGGGGAGCTGGAAATCAAACGAATGCTGGAACTAGGAGTGATAGAAGAAAGTTTTAGTCCTTGGTAAAGTCCAATCGTCTTGGTTAGTAAACCTGACGGTAGTTGGAGGTTTTGCAATGACTTCCGTCGGCTTAGCCAAGTCTCCCAATTTGATGCTTATCCCATTCATTGCGTGGATGACCTCCTTGAAAGGCTGGGCCAAGCAAGGTTCTTGACCACACTTGACATGACAAAGGGTTACTGGCAGATTCCTTTAACGGATTCCGCAAAGGTGAAGACGGCGTTTAGCACCCCTAGCGGACACTGGCAGTATCGTGTCCTTCCATTCGGGTTAAACGGGGCTCCTGTGACTTTCCAGCATCTGGTGGACAAAGTGCTCCATCCCCATAATGCGTATAGTGCTGCCTATCTGGACGTCGTCATTTATTCCAGCACATGGAAGGAACACGTACAGCAGGTCAGAATGGTGTTGCGGACACTAGGAGAAGCTGGGCTCTGAATCAATCCAAAGAAATGTCTCTTTGGACTGAAAGAAGCTAGATATTTGGGCTACCTGGTGGGTCGGGGCACCGTGAAGCCACAGTGTTCAAAGATAGATGCCATTTTGAAATGGTCCCGTCCGCGAACCAAGCGGCAAGTCCAAGCATTTCTCGGATTAGCCAGGTACTACTGCCAGTTTGTACCTTGGTTTTTTGAGAGAGCAGCGCCCTTGACTGATTTGACGAAGAAAAGAGCTCCTAACAACGTGGTATGGACTGACAAGATGGAAGCTGCATTCTGTGACAGGTGTTTATTTCAGTACCTGTATTAATAGCTCCTAAATTTTCTCTCCCATTCATTCTCCAGACGGACGCTTCAGACACAGGCCTCGGTGCCGTGTTGAGCCAAAGTGTCGATGGTGTTGAACACCCCATTTTGTACCTGAGCCGGAAACTTGCTGGATCAAGAGACCAGGTATGCAGCGGAGGAAGGGAAGCCCTGGCAATTAAATGGCCGATTACGCAGTTGAGGTACTACCTCTTGGGCCGACAGTTCATCTTGTGTCGGATCATGCTCCTTTACAGTGGATGGCCCTTCACAAAGAGTCGAATCCACGGGTCACTAGGTGGTTTCTTGACCTACAACCTTACAAGTTTTCACTCATTCATCGTAAGGGCTGTCTTCATACCAACGCTGATACTCTCTCTTGGGCTCATGACCTGTCAGTGCAGGTCGCCCGACCCGATGGGTGTGGGCTAAGGGGGCGGCCTTGTCACACAGGTGCGAGTAGGAGGCAGCTGAAGGGCTTAAGTAATGGTAATACCACATCCGACCAGGGGGCGGTGGGGTGTACTAACTGTCTTTCTCAGTTCCCTGCAGACCGTTCCCAAGAAATTGTGCCAGGTTCCTGCTCCCTCGATGACGCCACTTCCGGGTCCGGCCCCCTCAACGACGCCACTTCCAGGTCCAGCCCCCTCGATGACGCCACTTCCGGGTCCGGCCCCCTCGATGACGACACTTTCGGGTCTGGCCCCCTCGATGACATCACTCCCTATGTGGGCCTTTAAAGCCGCCATCTTACCACCAAGAAATCAGTTTTGTTTTGGACTCAGTATTGCGAACATCGCTGTCAACTTAAAAAACCTTTTGCAGCCAGGGATATTATACGGGTGGCTGCCCCAAACCTTTTTATGATGTCTGGTCTGTGTTTTTATCACAGTACCTATAACTGTATTTAAATTAATTTTTCCTTGTAAGAACTCTGATTTTGTTAAAATATTACTGCAGGTATTAATTTTAAGAGATGACAGGGATAGATGTCCTTGAGTTTGGGTTGGATCACGAAAGTAGGTTCTTTATTAGGATAAAATTGTTGACAGTTGGTTGTACTTACTGTTCTTTTGCATAATTTCTGAAAAAGTTAACAGAAATTTGGTACTCTTGCATCATCTTAACTAATTTTGAAGATATTTCTTTTTTGTTATGTATAATACTATTAACAAATAGGTTATATGAGACACTCACTATTATCTTTGTCAAATAATCTCATCATCTATAATATTTTAATTTAATTTTAAAAAATACAATGCAATTTATTTTTGTATAGCCCAAAGTCACACACGGTGTGCCACAATGGGCTTTAACAGGCCCTGCCTTTTGACAGCCCCTATAATAACAATAAAAAGTCTCAATTAATTTTGTCCCCTCAACCTGGCTAAAGTTACTAATGTTAATACAATAGTAAATATTGCTTTTGGTACATATTATCTCAAAGTATAGGCAATATTATTCCAAGGATAAACTTGTATTTATAACAACTAACTTTTCTTTTGATATCTAAGAAAACATGACGGATGACCTGTCAGTCTTAATATTTTAATAAAGGGTGAAAATCCTGTAATGTTAATTAACAATCTGTCTGTTACATGATGTTTTGTTGCAGTTACTTTTGTATGATATATTATTACACTAATATGGTTGTGATAAATGGTCTATTCAATTCCTAATTTCTCTTAGATTTATTAGAGTTACCAAAAAGTCTTTTATTGCTAGATGTTTACTCAAAACAGGGACAACGGAGCCCATGTGGTTTGCATTTCTCCAAGATTTGCATCATGTTTATCATTTTCATTTTTTATGCAAATTTGCACTTTTGTAATTTTCTGCTTTTTGTTGTGATTATCTAATGATTTTGCATTTAATGTTGTGCATGTTTGGCGAGGTTGTCAATGTTTTAGTTTATTCTGTGTTACAACAATCCTATTCATGATGTCTCTATTTATGTAATTCCATATACAGTATATCACATCTCTAATGTTAGATATTATTGTATAACTAGACATTAAGCCCGTTACAATAACGGGCGCTGGAACAGTAGTGCATAAACATTAGTAGGAACAGTCTATATTAAATGGCAAGGGGCCGTCTATTTTCTGTTACAGTAATCCTGGCTTGTATGTGGCTGTAATATGTGTCACTGTATTGTGTGCCTTTAATTTTCTCTCGCAGTAATACATCTCTCCAGCAAGTACTGTGCAGTTCCCCAGCAAGTATTTTAATCTGTGCTGGCGTGCAGCTGATTATTGTATGTGTGACGTCTCCCCAGCAATGGATTTTATGTGTGCGAAAATAAATCTACTTTTAAAAGTCATCCTATTGTAATACCATGAAAATTCGTATATTTAGGAAAACCCCTTCATCGACTGACACTTTACACTTTACCGGGCCAAGTTTGTTAATCGCGAATCTGACATCTTCAAGTGTGAACACTTGCACAACAACAAACACTAATCCCACCTCTTTGGGGAAGCTGGTCTCAGTGTCTCAGTAACCGATTGGATTTTTCGTGCGTTATGTTTTAGGCCTTGCCTCATTTACCGAAATCCGATTGGATCGGCCGCGTGATATTTTATAGGTCCCACCCTCTCTGTCTTGTGTGACGGCTTTGAATCGTCGCACCATGTCCTGCACATGCGCACTTCACCAGAAGACACACACACACGGACACATGGACGCACACAGGGATTTTATTAAAGAGGATTCTATTTTATTTAAAATAACATATACCACTACTTCCATAATTCTATTCAATGCAATTCAAATTATTTTAAAACAGTGCACTTCCATTTAAAAGCACACAACACATATATTGATTTATCATTCATTTCTGGAACCTGCTTGTTTCAATTAAGGCTGGCAAAAAGACTGACTATGTCGTCGCAGATTTTGAATATAGGCAAAAAACAGCATTAGATTTGATAATAGTGTAATACAAGGCACACTCATACATACATTTGTTCATTCCACTCATGCATGTTTTGAATCACTAAACATCTTAATATTCCAATTAAAATAAAGTACCTGGAAAAAACACACATTGACTTTGCTAGAGTGTGCTGCAAAATATACTGTAGCTTTGTTTACGCAACATTTAGAATACTATTTAAAAGCATACAAAAAATGCTAAACACCATATTCACACATACAGAGTTGGGGTGCCACCTCGGTGACCCAGTATAAATGAATTTGAAAAGCAAGGAAAATTGTCTTTTCAGACTGGAGTACTCAATATGTACTGAAGCAAGTTGGCCAATTTCTGGATTCTGAGTTTAAGTGGCAGGAATGGGATGGTCCAGGTGGACGGACATGGAAGTGACATCACCGATGGAGTGGCTGTCAATCTGCCATTCTACATGAGGAAGGAGAAGAGAAGGCATTAGTAGACAGCACCAAGCTCTGTTCCAGTGGATAATTACTATCATCAAAGCCCTTAAGCTGTGTCCCATGCCTACACGTGTGACAATACAAAGAGTTTTTTATATCACCTAGATATAAACAAATAAAGAATGTATAAAAAACTAACCAAATTGAAATGTACAGTCAAGCTGTCAAAGCACATAAATACACAATTACTGTACCTTTACACATACTCTTGAATACCTCAGAAACAGTTCCATTATTCAGAATTTTGTTGACTGTGAAACACATGAGCTTCTTCATACTTACTATATTGCCTTCAAAAAGTATGACATTCAATGACAGAACTCACTCATTCTTCCCTGTATCTAAGCATGCAAGGCTCTGTGTTCAGCTGTGGGACCAATGTTATTTTCTTACTGTACAGTTTGCTTCCATTAGGAAATGCCATTTGAAATATATAAATTTGCTAATGACACTAAGTCACATTTAATAATAAAAGAATAACACAATACTTATTTAGCAATAAAACTTAACACTACATCAGATATATTATTAATTAACTACTTTAAGGAGGAGACAACAAATAAAGAGTGAAAGTTATCTGTCCCTAAATACAGAAGTCATATTAATAAATGTAAATTCAAGATCTAGCTAGACTACGTTTGCAATTAGTTTGAACTTTAATTTTGTTAAATCTACATTTAATGTAGGTATCATATTTAACAATGATCAGATGTTCATTCATCAGTAAGATCAGCTTTTTCCAATTTACAAGTATTGCAAAATTATTACTGCAAAATAATTAGATCAATTATTTATATCAGGCAATGGTTAATGCTACATTGCTTTAGTGTCAGGCTGCTGAAATCATTCAGTTATTAATATGTGGTTAGTTCAGAATGCTACAACAACTAGAACATTAAAATATGTAGCTATTATTGATATCTCCTACTCTTTATGTTTCCTAATGTATAAATACTTTAAGTTCTGAACTTTTCATTACATGGTGTTTTGTGTTTCATACTGAATTTTATGGTATGTTCATTTTTACAGTACTCTCATCTGGTAAATGTGAAGTGTCCCGTATAAAATATACTAGATAATGTCACTTTGGTAAGTTTTGTGGTGCTTAAACGTCTTCAGACAGGACCCTATGATTGCAATCTTACACTTCAGACTCAAGAGGGGGAATGGGAAAGATATAAAACTTCAATGCATGTAACATAAAGAGTCAATACAGGAGAACTTGGCAGTGGCAATTCACAGCAAAACCATCATCCCTAAGACAGACTTGACACAGTATAACTCAATCATGTCATCTTATAAATCAGTGTCAGAGGTCTCCAGTGGCTGGGTTCTAGTGCAATCTGATGGAATGAAAGAGGGAGAAAATCCTGCTAAGACAAATCCCCTTCTTAAGAGCAATTCAAAATGAGGTAGTGTCTCCTAACAATTTTATTTCTCTTCAGAAGATGGAGGTGCAGAAATTGTGGGTGCTGCGTATTTCTGATTTCAAGAGTTAATGTTTTCTAATGTCTTCTATCCCACATGAAGAAAACTGCCTTATCACAAGCTACATTGGCAGGAGCACTGGGCTGCCCTAAAAAGAGGCATAAAGGGTATGTGCTCTACCGGTTATTTCATCTGGCCAACTAGGCAAAATGGTTCACCTTTTGCTCACAATGCAGTATATATGTACATGCATAGCTATGAAAAAAGGAAAAAGCTAAGTTAGAGTTTATAGGTCTATAAAAGCAAATGTCTTGTATAATTTGTAATAAACCAGACAAATAAATGACGTTTTTATATAACTACTCGGCATAATTAAAAAAAAAAAAAATTAATAATAGTGAAATCAAAAAAAGTGTATTACAATAAAACAAACTATAATTAAATATTTAGCAAATTAGCATAAAAAAATTAAATAATAAGAAATTCAAAAAAATAACAATATTAATCTATTTTTCAAGTTGATTAACAGCAAATTAATAAAATTAAAAATACAAAGAATGATTGAATAAAATCAGAAACTGACATGAAAAGTGGAATAGGGAAAGCAAATAATAACTAAGAAAAAAACCTGTTTCTAAAATGCAAGACCTAAATACCCAATCCTAAAGCCAAAGTTAAGGTCTGAAATGTCAAAATTCATTTTACCAATAATCGTGAAAAGGCACAATATTATACAGAAATGAAATCTAAAATGAGATAAAACCTACTAAAATGTCCAAAAGTACCCAAGGAGTGAAAAGGGGCAAAAGGAAGCTGTGTCTTGCTGATACAATAGCACTAATACAATGGCAACTACAGTCTTACAGTGTACAGACCTCCTTAAATATTTCTCCTGCAAGGACTGACAACCTATTCTGACAAAAATACAGACATAATTTGGAGCAAGGGACTGGTTGAAAATTCTCTCTTTGGAAACATTTGCTAGTTTTTGTAAAGGGTGGAAGGATTTTTTTTTTTGATAAGTGTTTAAATTTCTTTGGCACATTTTGTTAAATGTTATCAGAGGAAATCTGTCCTTATATGCAAACTCCAACCAATACTAGTCTTAGATTATTTCCCCATTTCTCAAAATAAAACAACTCAAGCAGAGTACTAAAATAATTAAGAATCACATTAATATGTACAGTGCACTGTTTATTTTCAGTATTCTTTGGCAATCCTGAATGAAGCCAGGCAGTGTGGTGTAGTGCCAGGCAGTGTGGTGTAGTGCCAGGCAGTGTGGTGTAGTGGTTAAGGATTTGGACCTGCTACTAACCCTGTATGGCCACGAGCAAGTTACTTGACCTGTCTGTGCTCCAATTGGAAAAATCATTAAAAGAAATCTAACCAATCTTAAATGTTGTATGTCACATTGGGTAAAGGCATTAACCAAATAAGTAAATGTAAACATGGCATTTAAGCAGAGAGTACCTATTATGATCACTGGAGTAAAGATTAGCCCAAATGCTTAATTATTACTTTAACAAAAGGAAATGATGGTTGCATGTTGGGCTTTGCAAATTATTGGTCAGAAAAACAGGAAAGTTTTTTTAAATAGATGTATAAATTGAAAGAAGGAAGTTTTTTTGAGTCACTCCCTTTGTGACTGCAAAGTAAATATACAAGTGAATGTGCACCTCCATATTTTATGTCTCAAGTCACAAACCACATGATTAGAAATTGAGTCATTGCCATATACCAATGTAATTCATTACACAAAATGGGCAAGGTCCATAGAGCAAAACCAAACAAAATAGTACCACAATGATGTCAGAAAATGAATGATAAACAACATTAACAACACTAATAAGAACAGTAATCTTTTAAAAATTATAAAAACAATTAAGGACAATATATAAAGTGGTCCTTACAGTGTCTATTACTGCCTTTGTATTTTGCACCTTTTTTGTTCTTTCATTTGGTGATGTATATCCATTCAAAACTATGATCAAATCCCTCCAAGCTTAGATGGATTAGATAGTAAGTAGAAGTACAGAAGTTTAATAGAAAGAGTTGACATACTATAGGATAAAGAAAACTTTATATTCCATGTCTGGCAGGAGGAGGAAACCATATTTAAAAACAGCTGAATCCATACATTCCTAGACTTCTGTTCTGCCACTGCTGCAAATCGGACAGCATTCTACAGCATCAAACAGTGCCTATGAAGAGCTGACGTTAAGTAAACTTTTTTATTTCCAGTTAGATTGGAAGTATAGATTAAAGTTCAGTTCTATGCCTAAACCTCTCCAGTGGAAGTGGAACAAGAGTAAAAAAGATTCAAAGAAACTTTAAAACATATACAAGAACTAAATTGTGTATATGGATTATATGGATCACAAAGTAGAAAGCCAGCAATGTGCAACATCTTTGTTAAGTATCTGCAACTTGTACTAGCTTTAATATAAAATGCTTTTTGCTATCCCAACTCTATATGTCTATAATTTTTATCATTTTTCCTTATTTTTTTATTTTTCTTTAAGTCTAAATGTGTTAGTAATATTTTTATCTTATAAGTAACATTTTAATCTATTTGCTTTGTATTACAATGATTTGACATTAAAATATTATTTTATACATATAGTTCAGTAAATACTGTGGTAATGTTTTCATAATTAATATTTTAATCCTTTTGTTCTGTATTACAGTGACTGTTCAATGTCTTACACCAATATTATTCTACCTGGACTTTACTATAAGTTAGACCTGTGTGTACTCAGTTGCTAATATCTCAATTTATTCATGTTTTGGATGGCTCTGTCTTTTGGCATGTCAGAGGAATGGAACTCTGTGCTGTTTTTTCTTAGCCTCACTTTTGGAGGCAAGATGGGAAAGGGTTGAGGTGGGGGGAAGGAAGGGAAGTAAAGGAAAAGAGAACAAAGTGTTATTTCTGTAATTGTTTCACATCCATCAAGTTAATTGTCAATTCAGGTGCTAGCTTATTAACTGCAACTGCCGGCAGCAAATATTTGAAATTATTGTTACAAATGAATTCAGAAAAAATTACTGCTCATACCTAATATCACAATGACCCCTAATACTCAGAAACAGTATATTTCTGATAAATGAAGACTTAAAGAGAAATATAATTCTTCCATCTCAGCAGCTATAAAGCCAAGATAGTATTTTTACAGGAGACTCACCTTTCACTTAAGAACCATGTAGGACAAAGTGGGTATTGCCCATTCAGCTAGGCTTCAGGCCCGGTCTTAGGTATTATGGGGCCCTAGGTGAAAGGGGGGTCCAGGGGCCCCCTGAGGGGGGTGGAGCCCCCCTAGAAGCTCTGCGAAATGCGTGAAAATTAGACCAAGGAGACATTTTCTTGTAGCATTACGAAGTCATCACCTTGCGTCCCTTTTTCGCCCAGAGTAGTTAGCTGCTACAATTTAGCCAGTTTGAACTGTTTCCACCTGGCACCACATGGAGGTATGTAGCTAAGCCCAGCTTAGTTTTTTTGTATTTTTTCTTTTTTTATTTTTTTTGTCCTTTTTTATTTTTTGGGATATTTGAAACTTTTGGAATGCATTGCGAGGGGAGGGGCGGGCCGGGGGCCTGGCCACCGTCGATCCGGGGCCCTAGGCGGTCGCCTACTTCGCCTATGCCTAAGGCCGGGCCTGTAGGCTTCAGTGGCACACAAGTCCTGTTAAGAAAGTGGATTTAACAGAGATGCAGGCACCCAGCTACACAAAACCGTCACTTGCATTCCAAATTAAGAGGCTGAACTCCAGCTTGTACCAGGATTTGCCTGGACTTCATATGACAACAAAGTTGTAAATCACAGTTGCATTGACATCTCTCCAGAGACCCCTCTATAGGCCACTTGAGCCAGAATGCACAAAATGGACTCAAGCAAGGAAAAAGACTTATAATTCAAGGGATGTCAACTAAGATGGACAGAAAAACTCGCCTATTAGATATCACGTATTCATTTGGGGCCCTCTCTCTGGAAATATACAAAATAACCTTCTGAAACCTAAAAGGTTATGAGCCGCTCTGTTGGAGAGCTGAACCTGACAATCACTTCTCTTTGTGAACCTGAGAGTTGAAATCCCATTTGCCAAGCTAAACAGTGAGCCAGTCTGAAGGCTGAGAAACAGTCATCACTTCAAGAAGGGAACTTCAGTTTCTTCACTCTTGTGCCAGAAAGAGTAATGCTTTTCCCTAAGGTGTAGCCAGCAGAGCAAAGGGCCAAACAGCAGAAAGAAAGCTGAGAAAGCAGCAGCACAGCACTGACAAGGAGCATGCATCAAAGATTATGAGTTCACTCCAATGCATAAAGGATCTTCCACTTGAACCCGGAGCTACAACAAAGCAACAACTCTGTCCAACAATTGACATCATCCATAAAGACTTGGTATTGTAAAACTATTTATCTGTGCCAAAATAGTGTGTCTTTGTTCAGTCATATATTCCAATATATATATATATTACTAGGGGGCTTCGCTCGCCAACCCCCCATGTTTGTTTTTCCGGATACACACTTTTAAGATTTTTTTTTCTTTGAATTGTTGCTATTTCATTAGTTTCACTTTTATTTCAGAACTTCTGTTAAAACAATATTTGTAATCTTGCGAGTCCCAATATGCTGAATGTTTTTAATAAGGTCAGGACAGGTTTCTCTGTTTGGAATTTCAGCACAGACAAAACGATCTACATCATCAGCAGTTAATAATTTTTTTTTACAAAGTAAAAAAGTAAGTACAGTTCTGCATTGGACTCCTGTCTGTAAAGTCGTGCTGTTTTCCTCTCACAGTTCAAAAGGTACATGGGGTTACCAAGGTGATACCCCAGCTTTTGTCTAGGTTTTCGTACAAGGGCTAGACAGAATGTTTTTGACTCCTCGGGTAATTTTAGCTTTTTAAATAAGCAGACAGATAAATATATATACACTACCAAAGTAACCAATAAATGCATGTGCGGTAAACTCCGTTTTTGAAATTCTCAAGATTCTTTATTTGTCACATGCATAGTTATACAAGACAACACGCAGTGAAATTCATCCTGATCCGCTTATCAAAAACTGTGCAAAGTTTGAAGAATATCAGTTAGATTAACAAAAAGTCATAGATTGAAAGATAACAGTATAGTAGAACATAATAAATAAGTAAAATTATGTAAATAAAGTACAATTAAGTGTTAAGGTGCAATAGTGTAGTAATTATTGTGCAAAAGCAAAGTTAGACTGGTGCATAGTTAAATGAGGCAGTTTGTTTGTTGGCGCTACTGCGATCTTTACTTTCTTTTTTTATATTTTCTAATTTTCCTACTTTCATATCCTTTAACTTTCTCCACATATGTATAGCGCCGTTTTTTGTTTTTTTTTGAGCCTTTTTAATTTCACTGGTTTCATAGTCTCTAACCTGCTCTGCATGTGTTTAGCACCAACGTTTGTAAACGTGTTTATGAAGTTCTACTTTGTCATTTTACTCATTGTCTTTTAATTCTGAGCCATACAGTACAATGCATAGAACAGAATAAATCCTCAATACAGTATAAAAATAAAAATTCTAGAAGTACGGAGTAGAATTTCACATTAGATGATATCACATAATATGATTTGGATTTGTTTTAAGTCCTGGAAACCTCATTCATCAAGCTGTCTCCCCCATTTTGCCATTCCACACCTGAAATAGCACTAATCCGATGAAAGGACCCCTCATTCCCACGTCCCCATTCATCACGGATGACTTTACCTTAGGCAGGCAATCTACAATTTAAAGAGATTGTTATTTTCTTGTGAATTGTTACATATGCAATATTTTCACTTTTACTTTAAAAACCTTTGTAAAAACAATACTTGTTTCTTTATTTCCTGCCCCGCGCGTGTTTACATCTCTTTCTTCCCAGACATGTAATACTGCTCGTGTTGTGAAGGGTGTTGCGGCTGAACGTACGCTAAGGATATGCCTTTGGATCATTTGCTGTCTTTTTGCTGCTTGCTAGCTGCCTTTTCTGCCTGTCACATGTTGTTGTTTTAAGAGCTGGGAACACATGATGCTTGCTTGCCAAAAGCAATCCAACAACTGTTAGCTTAGAGGTCTGTTGACTTGTTTTAAATGATGGCTCACTGCCTGGTCTCGCGTGACATTGTAAAAGCAATACCTGTCTTTTATCTCTGGCCTACGCCCGTGCATCTCATGTTTACGGTCCCCGCGAGACACACCATGGCAAGTCTCCTTGGTCTCGCGGGTCTTTAAAATGTCTTTCGAGATTATCACGTATCGTAGACTATCAGGACAGGGGACAGGATTTCTTTTTATAATAGAGAGATATATATTAATTTATCACACTTCTATAATCCTTGTGTTTATCAGTAAATTGTATTATTCTGTTTCTTAAAATGAGTGTGCTTCAGTTACCTTGATATAAGTCTAAAGGCTGGAGACCTGGCTCCTACAACAAAGAAAGGTAAGGTAAATAGAGTAGGAGCCTTGCCAAATTATTTGATTAATTACCAAAGGCAAAACTGATAGCTAAAATTTCTTTTTCAAATCCCATATTATTATGGCATCCTCCTGGGTAACCATCTTATTGAGTTAATAATCGTTATAATTTCATGTAATCGGTTTGACTGAAAAGAGATTGTATCAGCCAAATCTTTCATTCCAGCTATAATAAGAAAACTAGAGCTGTAGGAATTTTAATAACATAAAACAATCCTATTTGTAGAAACAGATGTACAGTAGTACCTGATCCTGAAGGGTGCTACTCTAAATTAGCCTTGGTAAATATACACACGTTAATGTGGACAACTGAGAATTTATGCAAAATGTATTTATGCTGGTTCCTAATATGAGTACTTTTGACTGAAGATTGTAAATGTGTTTTAAATCCAGGCTTGGACAACAACTTGACAAGTTACTTGAACAACAGTAACTACAAAATCTAAAACTTCAAATATAATTCAACAATTCATTGCAGGCCATAATCTATCAGAGGCATGGAGGCCTTTATGTTAAAATTAAAAAGAATAGATGCTAAAGAATTGATTATTTCTTCAGCAACAATAGCTTCGTGCCCACTATCAAACCTTGTAAGTATGACTGTATTGTCATCTCAAACCATGCTCAACTTACTCTGGAGCTCACATCACTTAGCCCCACATAAACAGCTCGCCACTGGCATCTTAATGTCCTGACATTAGCAGATGAAAATGTATAAAATTCATCTCTAATCAAGTCGATTATTTTTTGGAGACCAATGCAATCTCAAAGGTTTCTTCTAGGAAACAATGAAGGCTGATTTAAGGGGCCAAATTATTTCTTATTTCTCTTACAAAAACAAACTAGGTGTCAGAACTGCTTAGATTTCAAGAATAGATCATGAATAAGCCATATCTACTAATGAGACTCTCAATAATAAATGACTGACTTTGCACTCAAAACTTAAACTGAACAAGTTATTTTTAAATCACAACATCATTATTATGAACATGGAGAAAAGGCTAATAAGATTCTAGCTCAACAAATCCACAACCAGGAAGTTCATAAAGCTATATGTAATCAAAACAAAGATGATAGTAAAGTCAGAGAACATGAGATAACTGACATTTTTAAGAAGTACTATATGTCCTTATACTACTCTCAGTTTAAAGAATACAAGATACAAGGTAAGGACTTTTTTGATAAATTACAAAAACCATAACTTGATATTTTGAGTATAGAAGAACTTCAAAAATCACTGACACTTTCAGAGATACAGGATGCCATCAACACACTCCAAAATAGGAAAGCTGAAGGCCCCAGACAGCTATTTTATAAAAAGTTGTCGCATAAGCTACCTCCTTTATTGTTAACATTTATAGAAGCTAAAGAAAGCAATTTTTTACCCCAAAATATTCTGCCAAGCATTAGTAAAGGTTTTTCCAAAGAAAAATAAAGGCTTACTACAATGTGCATCATATAGAACAATTTCACTCCTGAATAAAGTTCTAGCTAGGAGAATTGAGGAAGTGCTGGCCTTGGGAATATTACAAGATCAAATTGGACTTTTTAGGGGCTGACACTCAGCCTCCATCCTTTGGTGCCTTTTTAAAGTAATATACTTGCCCACAAAATCCAATTCACCCTAAGTCTTATTCTCTTTGGATGCAGAACATTTTTTGATAGAGTTGAGACTATCTACTTACTACAATGCACAGAGCTGGGTTTAGCCCCAATATAACTGCATGGATTAAATTACTCTATGCCAGTCCAGAAGACTCAGTCTGCATTAATAACACAAACTCCTAGTAATTCAAATTAGAAAGGGGTACTGAACATGGTAGCCACTGTTTATCCTTAGAATAAACCATGAGATAAAGGGGATTATCAGAAAGGACTTGAACAGAAAAGATCACTATATTCAGATAATATGATGCTTTTTATACCAGATCCATAACATTACAAGAATTTCTTAAAATCCCTGGATTTAAAATCAATCCAAATTAAAGTGCGCTTTTCCCAGTGAACTCTCTAAAATATACTAGATTGAATAGCTCTCTGTTTATAATATCAAAACAGTTTAAATATCTGCGGATATCCATCACAAGTAAATGCCTTAATCTTTTCCAATACAATTTTGATGTGGCATGGGTTAAAATCAAGCAAGATGTTAACAGATGGTCCACCCTCCATCTCACTTTAGCAAGCTGTTATATTTATTCCAGAGTTGTATTACTGTGAGTGCCATGGAGGACAGAAGAGGTGGTCTTGTTTCCTTTTTCTTTCCATTTTTAAGACTGACTTCTTTTTCTGTTTCTTATAGTTGGGAGTTTGTTTTTTGTCCTCTTTGTCTGCTGTTGTTTTTTCTTTGTATTTTTATTTTTCTTTTGCTTTCATTATAGTTATTTTGAAGTAAATGGTTGTATCTGGTGTAACCAGTACTAGGAGTCACTGAACCCCTGACCCCAGACATAATCACACTCAAGCCAATCACAGGTTCAAATACAATCGCTTTTTATTAATAAATATTATCTCCCCATATTCAAATAAGAACAACCAAAGTAAACAGCCTAGAAAACAATCCTATTTCTTCACACTTATCCCATCCGGCCTCATCCACTTATTCCCGACTCTGTCTGCCAGTTAAGGTGATGTGGCTCCTTTTATCTTTAACCCAGCAGTACTTCGGGGGTTAGGACATGATCCATAGAAAGGACTTCTGGGTCAGACAAGAGTCCCCCAAATTAGTGACCATATCACCTAGCAGTGCCCTCTAGTGGCACCCACAGATCCCAACAGGACTGTGTTCCAGAACTGCAACTCCCATGATGCTCCATGGGTCTGAAGGGGACCCAAATCTCAGGGACGCTACCCTCTAACATATTGGAGAACATAGTACCCAGGTGCTGCTGTCTCTCCTGGTCTTTTCATCATGTTGGCCTCCCTTCTGGATAAGGATTCTTGTACCCATCCAGTCAAAGAGCCTGTACTTTCATTGCCTTTTTTCATGTCGTCCTGTCTGTACAAGGAGTCACCCTCTGGGATGCCCATCCATCTCCTGCAGCACTCACACTAGAATGTTATTATATATGTTCAATATGGTGAATGCCACTGTAATGTTTTGGTTTTGGAAAATAAAAAAGAAACACTGAAATGATTTTCACAAAAGTTGCTGTCTGGAGTGTTGCTTGTTTAATCAACTGTCCAGAAATTTCTGGAACTCCAAGCTTTTAAGGGAAATACCTTTGTTTTTTTTAAGAAACTCCCTTAAATTTTTAACTCCTTACAGTTTCCTTTCCACAAACTCAAACTTACATTGAGGTGACCCTCTTATAAATCTGTGCAAATTAGGAACTTTAAGACTATCGTCAGAGGGCTCCAACCTGTCCAACACCTGCAGATCAGGAACATTTTAAATTGATAAAGTTCACAGAAATGCAAACATACCTAGTAGGTATTTCTCAACCTTAACACAAGCTATGACTGGTTCATCACCAAAAGACAGTTTGTAGTGTCCATGTCCAGATCTATAACCTGACAGATACCTCAGCACACATTAATTATTTACTTTACAGATAGCATTTTTCCATTTTTCTCCAAAAGCGGCAAGTTTAGATGCTTGTAAATTATGTTTCTCTTAATATCCTGAACCACTGGGATTGCTGGATCTCATTATTAATATATTAATACTTTTATATTTAACTTGGCATTACTTTTACCTGCCATGTCTTTGTGACTAGTTTTAAGACGCATTGAATGATGGGAATTCTCATATACCTAACTGTACTGTTAAATTAATTTAACTTTGTAGACTGTTGTTAATTGTGGCTGATTCATTATGACCTTGCCCATTAGATACGCTTAGCTTCTTCTTTTCTTCATGTAAGGGTGTGATTTCTATATTCTATAAAAGTACTTGCAAAAGCTTTGAATAAAGAACTTATTGGCTCTGCTCAACCTTGGATTAGTTCTTTACCTAACAGACTTGGTGTCAGAAGCGGTAACAGACTTAGCAGAGTCTTTAGTATTCAGCAATAATAGAGGGTAAAGGATTCCTTGACACTGAATACCTGAATCCCTTACAAAATTCCTTTCTGCAGTGTTTAAAGAAACCAAAAATGTGGTCAACTTGTATCCCTTGGGATGAATACATAAATGCTTTAGAAATTTTCAGCAAACCTGAGGTTAAGAAAAGTACAGAGAAAAGAAAACTTGCAGGAGCAAATTAATCACATTTGAGAGAAATGTGCAATATTGGCTGCAGTCAGGGAAATAGATTATGATTTTGTCTCTGTATCACACTACAGTCTGGACTCCATTAACATGGAAGTCCTATTAGGTGTGCTGCTAGGTGAAGAGTTTCATCTGGGTGTTATTAGGAAACAGGACCTCATCCAGGCATCATGAGAGGTTCCCTGTTCTGGTCACACAGTCCTGAAGCAAACAAGTCCCAAAGGCATCCTCAATACACCTCTTTGCACAATCTATGTCCCAAGCATCATACACACCATCACAGCCTGTATGCTGTTAATGCTTACCTAGCCTTGCCTTATTACTGTGTATTACAGATTTTTAATTCCATTTGCTGAGTTTGTACTGCTTTCCCAACATTCTCACAGATTAGCATCTTTTATTTCCTGTACCTTTCACCCTCTCAAATCCTCTGTGTCTCACCATCGCCTTTAAAAATGCCAGGTAAAAGACAAATGGGACACTGGGTTCTTATGCTATGACCCCACAGATTTTACAGTACATTGTTTCTATTCCCTTACTTCTAACTGTTCACTGACACTTAAGATGGCTCTTAGTTTCAATCCCAACCCTCCGCAAGGCTCCTCTCATCAATTCATGGCACTGATTGATCAAGATATCATATTCCTAATGTTAAGACTCTGTCAGTCCATCACAAGAAAATTGGTAATAGACTTATGATCACTCACAAATTTCCAGATTTTGTTCAAGTAGCTCAGTGTGTTTCTATTGGGTTTGTTCTTCTAACTAGGTTCACTTCATGTACATGAACTCAGATATTCTTGTGATTTATAATATGATCACTTTTCTAGCGACTTCAAACTGCACAAATTTTATGCCAGCTCTCTTTGACAGAATTTTAAAGAGTGTGGTATAGCGGGTCCATGGCTCAGAAAAAGATGGCCAATTTTTAAATAAATAATTGAATAGCTGGCGTGATCTCCATGAGTGTGCATGCTCATGCAGCTGCTGGAGGTTGGTGAAGTAATTGGGATGAGAAGCACCTGCATGGGAAGGTGCGGCCTGTCTCATTTGCCTACATTGGCTTTCTCCAGTGCGAGATTGAGGCCCAGAGAGGCATATAAGGGAACAAGAAAAAAAGGATAGACTGACCAGTGAGAGAGAAGGGAGAAGAGACATGCAGGAGGTTAAAAGAAGAGGAAGAAAATAAATGCAGGGACATAGAAAGAGAGTGCCTGTGCTGAACTATGTGAGGCAGGAGGTCAGGTGTGAGTTTCGGGGCTGCATGTCTACATTTTGTCAATTACTGCTAAAACATGAAAAACATTTCTGTTTTAACGATGTGTTTACATAGATTGTTGTAGACACAGAACACACATGAAATGTATGTATTCCAAATGACAATATATTATTTACCCTCTACAACTACAGGTACTTCACTCCAAGATGAACACTGAGCACTGAGAACCTTCTTTGAAAATTGAGCTCCGGCAGTGTGTGGGGGGATGGGATAGCAGACTGCTTGCTGCTTGAGCTGATTGACAAGTTTACAACACAAAAGATGCTGACAGAGAGGTGCAAAGGAATTTAAGGTGGGCCTGGATTACAAGTTTTTTTGTAGGCTTTGGTAATTCTAGTGTTAACGGATTATTTATTTGTTTTTAACCTTCACCTTAAACCTATTTTTATGGATTATTTATTGACTGTTGGAGCACTGCACTGTTTTTGGCCATTGTTATTTTTTCATTGTTTTAATTAAAGCACTGGCAATGCTTCACTTACACTTTGCTATGTTTGTTTGTTGTGTATTCATCCGCTGCCTCATCCCTCAGGTAACTTATTGGCGGTAGCAGGTTCAAGTGGCTTCCCGAAAGGACCCAGTACCATGGAGCCAACTCACACTATCATACAGAGGCTATTCCTAAAGTCCAGGCTTTGCCAACCATATCTTCCACTTTCCTGTCCTGTTGCTCTCAATTGGACAGATTTTTATTTGTGGACAGAATGCTTACCCTTAGCTGCCAAAAGAAGTCATAGAATCATAGAATCAAAAAGGCAATGTTACGGCTTACCCTAACTATAAAACCAAAAATTGACTGATTCAGAGGCCTAGGTATGGTACTGTTCCACAATACCTTCCTTATCTATGAACTTGCTTAAGCACTTCAAACTGTCACCAGCCCAACTGCTGATGCTTTAGATGAAGAATCTGCTGATCTGATTGTCACATGAGCTGTTGGTCTCCAAAAGTGTATGGCCTTGTATATGCCATTGGTCTATGAAGGTGACACATGTGTTAGTTTTGCCTTCGAGAACTGCACCTGCATTTCAACTACATTAGAAATGCAGCTAAGGTCATTGGAAAGCCATTCTATGGTTCTAATGATAATGACTTCACATGTTTTCTTAAATTGGCTACCTGACTGGAGGTGGAAACTCAGAAAATTATTGTGATTAAACATTTTCTGTTGATTATGCAATTGTTCATTCTCTGCAGTGTCTAATTTATTTCTATGCATTTTGTAACATCTAACATGAATATGGTTTGAGTGACCTTTTCCTCCTCCCCCTCTCCTCCCCCTTTGCCTTCCCCTACTACCACCTTCTTTTTCCTATATGAGGACCCCTTTCCCTTTAGTGATTATGATTTTGCAGGTCTTTTGTATTGTGGTCATTTTGGACCAAAATGAGAACTTCTGAGAATTAATTATGAATATATGTATACTTTCTATATACTTTAATTTCATATAACTTTGTCTGCCATGTTTTTGTGTCCATTATATAAAAATGGTGCTTGGGCTGACCCAAGTAGCTATAAGCCTTTAAGGTTAGCATGAATCATGGGTAAGTTATTGGAAATCATTTTTATGTAACAGATCAACCATCATATGGCAAAAACAGGTTTAGTAATTAAACAGCCAGAATAGGGAGGTTGTGTTTCACCAAAATGCTTGAATTCTATGAGGAAGCAGCAAAAGCATATTATCAGAGATGTACACATGATATTTGATATTTATCTTCATTCTCAGAAAGTTTTTCATGAGAGGCTATTGATTAAACTAAAAGCTGTGGGAGTTCAAGGTGCAGTGTGAAGATGGATTAAAGAAAAAGCTTAAACAAGGGAACTAAATGGTTATAGTGAGAGGAACTTTTTCACAATTAGATGATGTTAAAACTAGGGTCATTCAGGGATTACTGCTAGGGTAGCTGTACTTTTTAGTATACATAAATGATCTGGATAAAAATAAAAGTAAGTTTGCAGATGATCCCAATGTAGGTGAAATAGTCTTGAATCAATAAAATCCTTTTACACAGGGACCTAAAAATATAGGCCTGGGGAAAATAATTTTAATGTAAGTAAATGTAAAGTACTACATGTGATAAGTAAACAAATTAGGATTGAATACACAATGGGAGGTCTGAAACTTAAAAGTACATTGTATGAGAAGGACCTAGATGTCATTCAGACAGCGAACAGAGGCCATTAAGAAGGCTAATAGGATGTTAGGATGATGTGTGGAATGTTAGGATTAAACTACAGTATATAACTGACAAGTGAGGTTTCACCTAAAGTACCATGTATAGTTTGGGCTTCCATAATGCCAAAGAGATGTAGCAGCATTAGAAAAAGTTTTGAGAAAAGCATCTGGGCTGATTCCATGGCTGAGAGGAAATGAGCTATGAGGAAAGACTGAAGGAGTTGAACCTTTTTCAGTTTAAGTAAATGGAGATAAAGATGTGACATGACTGAAGTGTTTCAAATTCTGAAGGAAAATAATACAGTGGATCCCACCTGTTTCTTTAAAATTACTTCTTCAACAAGACAATGTGGACATAGATGGAAACTTTCTAAGGGCAAATCAATCATTGGACAGTTTTTCTTTAGACAGAGAACTATATACACATGGAATAAATTACCAAGCAGTGTATTGCAGATGTAGATCTTATATTCTACCTCAGCATATAATATTTGTTCTGTTTCTTGTTAACGTAATATGGAATGTCAGTGAGGAAAATATATGGGTTTTCAGTAATTTCTAGTTATTGAGAAAGCGTTATCCTATTCACACCATGCGTTCATCCACAAATTTTATCTTGTAATTAAACTCTATAAATGCAGCTTTCTCATTGTTACTAATATAATCACAAAACAAATAACAATTTTGGCTTTTAATTATGTATGTTAGCAAGCTCCTAGAATCTGTTTTGCAAGGATTAAGCATTTGTGCTTCCCAAGTCTTCTGTCAGCATTAAACACACCCAGTTCTTTAACTACTGCTGCTAGTAGTTTGTCTACTATATATCATTTGGAAAGCTCACACTCACCCTGCTTGGTAGACTTTTATTTATTGTTAAAATTCAGGTACTGTATATGCAAATGTGTATTTGACTCATTTTAATGCCAGTAAATGTAAACCTTGTACAGTACATTAAAGAAAAAATGTAGTATAATAGAGTCTTGTTTAAGCAGGTGAATATATGGGAGTTAACATTTTGATTGCCAGTGGGTAATAACTGTATGTGAGACTACTGCTAAATCCAGTTTGGTCTTGTGACATTACAGAAGTAAGCACTTTCTCAATCCTTCTAGCTAGAACTTTGGAGAGTATACATGTCTTGTATATTACGTTTATAAAATTTTCTTAAAATGATAAAATTTAAAGGCAGTTCGAAGAGCTGTTATTAAAGTGTGCACTTACATTGATTAAAGAGTCAGTTCACCTGATTTGTCCAAACTGTATTATTTGCTTTAATGAAAAATTATTTTTAGGTCTAAATAAATACAGCGAACATCTTTACAATGAAATGTTCATTACAATGAAGTATTTTATTGTCCTGACAGTTTCCCCATATGACAGAGTCTATAAAAATCTCGTTACTACAAAATACATTCAGCAGATACTTTCATTACAAAGAAGTGCCCAAAAGACCTTAAAATGCCTAAATGAATTACCACAGAGCAATTAGTTCTGTGGTCGCAGTTCAGTTGCTCACAATGATTCCCAAACAGAAACATTGTAAATTTTTTTTTTCTTTCTTAGAATTTTCCTCATTCTGTTTTTTTTTTTGCTGTGCTTGTTTTCTGTGTTTTTCAGTGTTACCTTTGCTTATTGCTCGTCAACATTTGAAAAACATCCATTGGAATTTAACTCATTGTCACCCTCCTATAGAAATAGCAGAAACGAAAAAATGACAACAGTTCACAATAGAAAAAAATGACATTTTTGTGGCTCGATTCCAGGAAAAAGAAAATAGACCTTGCCAGTGAATTCAGAATTTTGCCATTTCGACACTGTCAACTTTCTTGAAAGACTGAGCGAAAATAGAAGAAAAATCTTGGGTTGCAAATGTACACGAACTGCTGCATTTGAAGATGTCAAAAAAGCAGTTTTTATGTGGTTCAGTGATGCTTGTTCAAGAAACATTCCTATAAGTGCGCCACTCATTCAAGAAAATGTGAGGTTTCTAAACTCTCTTGGGACCTCCCCCAACGGGACGACACACCGAAGAGCTTCTTGAAGTGCAATCACCGCGTCTGTGGAAGGCTGTTTATCCATTGCCGGGGCAACAGCAGGCTCACAGAACTGATGTGGCTTGCCGCCAAAGCAAACAGAAGAGATCTCGATGGGTGATGCAAGGAGCATTGTAAATGCATGGAACAGGATTACTTGGCCACTAACCTAGCCACAACCCTGTCTGCCTGCTGTGTATGTGTATAGGAGAGTGGCAGATCAAGCTACAATAAATAACTGGGCTGTTCCTGTTTCAAGCTGAATAAAGCTGGTTTTGCTTCTGTTGTGCTTTGCTGCAGCGCTGTGAGCCTGCTGTTCCCCTGCCCCGGCAATGGATAAACAATCTTCCACAGACGCGGCAATCACGCTTTGGGACTCACTTCGGCATTTCGTCCCGTTTTCAGATCCCAAAAGATTTCAGAAACCTCACAATATGAAGAATAAGAAAAGGATGATTCGGCTTCTGATTGATAACTGTGCTGCCCACAACATGCTTACACATTTAGATAATGTTCGCGTTGAATTCCTCCCATTCAATTGCACAGCAGTGCCATTGAATTTGAGCATCATTCGCATCCTGAAAGTGTATTATCGCAAGGAAATGCTGAGAAAAATTCTCGTCAGCATAACTTGTAGACAGGAGGAGATTAAAATTAACATGAAAGAAGCTATTGAAATGATTGCAAACACCTGGACGCAAGTTAAAGAAAGCACTATAGCGACAAATAGAGAATCTCATTTTTATTAAATTTTCATTACAACAAGATATTTTTAGGTCCCTGGCACTTCGTTGTAACGAAATGTTACCTGTACTCAATCCTGCTTAATCCAGTTCAAGGTTGTGAGGGGCCAGAGCCTATCCTGGCAGCACAAAGCACAACAAAGGAAACAGCATGTTATAAGGTGATGGGATATTATAGGTTCTATCAATGTATACATATTCTCATTGGGGAAAATTGGCAGTTAATCGAATCATTAGGGATGTTTAGGAGGAAAACTGGAGTACTTGGAGGAAAACCTTCTCAGACATTTAGTAGAAAGAATACACAAATTCACTATCAACAAAAAACAGGCATAACATTGAGGTTTGAGGTGTTTTCACATTTTGAGAAACAAAAACAATTTGCAAAAGTATTTACTAATCCACCATTTTCTAATTGCTGCCCGTATCTGTTCACAAATTCATTCAGGGCAACATCCTCTTCTCAGCTGCCTTCTCTCCCAGAGACAGCAGAAGCAGTGAGGACACTGGATTATAAAACAGCCCTTTCAGCCAGTGGAGCTAAAGGAGAACTCATTTTGGTAATGAAGTAGCTCTGGCTTGTACCTTTTGAGAGTTCCTCTTATTTAGCAACAGACCCTTTCTCTTTCTCAGCTTTACTCTGCTCAGCGCTTCCCTGACCATGTCCAGGTCACAAAACCATTTTCTGTGCTCAGGACTTCAGTGGTTCTACTGGGGCATTTGTCCCTTATATTTATAATTGTAATCTTTAACATAAACTGAAAATCAAAATGAGTTAGCAAAATACGTGCAAAGTTGGAACCTGAATGTTAAACCCCAAAATCATAGCAGATGGGGCACTTGAAAATGAAAAGGAAAAGCAGTACATTTAATAATGTACAGTTTTCACATACTGGTAAGATTCTTATTTTTTTCTCACAGCACACATTTCCTGAAATAAAGGTTCTTACATCTCAGTCTTTCTAAATACCTATTCATTCCAGATACAGACAAAATATACAACAAAACAGTAAAACATCATCAGTACAAGAGTGTCGGGTCCAATGTAAGTGTCTTACCTTTTTGATGTTACTGGCTTTTCATCTTTGTCCAGGGACATTAGTTTAGAGAAAAAGTTCAAATTGTGTTGGATGGCACAATTCAATAATCAGATGTTAAACCTTTGTAATTGTGTGTATACTACACTTAAAACTAACATGGAAAATGTGTGACCTAAAATCCAAAATCACCAGGAAAGTGATTAGATTAAGATGTGGTTGCCAGAAAGAAAAACATTGCAGTTTATTGTCCCAAGAAAAATTAAGTGTATTTCATTTACAAATGAAAAATATGCAGCAGAAAAAATATCAACAGAAAATAGGTTGACATAATGTAATAAAAAGGCACAAAAGAGTTTGAAGACGTTCAAGGGCATATGTTATCATGAGAAATAAAAAGCCAGTTTTTAATACCTGAATCATAATTAAATTGCTTTAAAGTACAAAATTTGAAATGAAACAAATAAAGCAATTTTCTGCCACAGAAATAATATGAAAATATAAGTATTTTTAAATCAACCAGCTTGAATAAATTTGTATTCTGATGAGCAAATATATTATTATAAAGACAGAGTTAATCAAAACAATTTTTTGCCTTCTGGTAGTCACTGTTTCTCTTTCCTCTCCTTTAGCCATCCATGTGACTCAAAAAGGTGGGTTGGATTTTACCACCTGAGAAAGGGTAGGCTGAGCTCCAACATGTTCCAAAAAAGGATTTACAATGAGGAAAAACTAACATTTAGCTTGTTTATTTTTAGTAATGTTTATAAAGTTATTTGCATGTTTCTGTTTGTTACCATTAAAGTACTATGAAAAAGGCTTCAAAATCATTCCCACCCCTCAAGGATGAAATGGGTGGTTTTGCCCTAAAAAAACGACTTAAATGCCTATAGAGTGATCTCCTCTGGTTTGATTAACTGCTATAGTATACTGCAAGATCATGCTTCCAGACAAATCTGGATTTAATCAATGTTGTTTTCCCCAAAAAGGTAAGAAAAACATTATATTTAACCTGGTTAAATCCCTCCAAAACTACTGAAAGATAAATGGACCACTATTTCTTTTCCACTTTATCTTAACAACATATACAGCAGTTTCGTTGTCTCTTAAGGCCTAACCTACAAGAACGTAGGATTGAGCAGACATGAGTCATAAAATATATGTATTATGAACAAAGTTTAAATGTGCTTCCTACGGAGTAGCAGGTACAGCTATAACTAACATGTTTACTACAGTTTGGAATGGGGATATTAGAGCTTCATCCACCCTTCTTTATCCAGTTCATTCTTGTAATGGCAACAGCTAATTCAAGTAGTACAAAGAGAAAGGCCTGAAACCAACCCTGGCAGTTCAACTTTGGAAAGTATAAATAATTAAGTACAGTAAACCTTTAATATTACATGGTATGCAATAAAATGCTGGCAAAAGATATCTGGCCTTCAAGAGGCACTCTCAAGTAGGCCCAAGCCCAAATAGGGACATGTGGGCAAAAATATATAAAAAGGTTTGGTTTTTTTTTGAAAAATACATAATAAATTAGGAGTGTTAGGGGGTCTCAGGCATGGTTTAAAATGATTGGAAAATAATAATCTCTTAAAGCTTAACCAAAGTTAGAGGTTTAGTTCTCTTTCATTCTGGTGGGTTAGAAGACCCACTTGCCTATCTTGCTGTACCTCCTTTTGACTTCTCCTGCTTGCTCATTTTACATTTCTTCCTTTTTTGATACCTCTTCCTTCCATTAGATGAACTCTTCTCGACTCTTCTCCTGCCTCTGCAATCTTACACCCCAGCTTTCAATTAAAAGATTAGCCAACTGTTATGATATGGTTTTGATTTCTATTCCTGTCTTTCCTGTTGTATTTTTTGCTCAAATTAGATTTTGATTCACATAGAATGTGATGTGCTTATTTGTTTTGTCATTTGCAGAGAATTGTAATTGAATTTTTATTTTATTTTATATGCATTTTTTGTCAGTATTTGCAGATGCAATGAGAAGTAAATAGCCTGGAAGTGACATCATCAGCATGACAGCATACAGGTCATGCTGAGTAAATCCTCATCATCCAAGTTTTTGACAAAGAATTTAGCCAGTTATTCTTTAGTTTTCCTGACAAAAGAAGCTTGTGCAAATGAATTGTTGACTTTGATTTACAATTCCAATTCTTTACATGACAACAGTGTTTGACATCCCAGTTATGAATTTGTGCCTGGTTCATGTTTTATTTTCTGGTGTCTTATTAAATCATTTTCTGCCTCTCACATTCTGGCAGAATACCAATCTCCCCAGCAACTTGTCCTTCATAAGCGTGACCAGGGAGCTGCACATTAGATAGAAGTTTTTCCCTGCTGCCATTTAACAGCTCATGGGACTCCTTGGCATGGTTTCCATTTAAATTTACTTATTTGTCAAACGCCTTTATCCATTTTCAACATTTGAGATACAATTGGTTACGTTTCTTTTGCTTTTCTTTTTCTCCAAAAGAAGCACAGTCAGGTGAAATGAATTGCTCATGGTCACAGTGTCAATAGTTGAATTTCTACCTACAACCTCGGGGTTTGAAGTCCAAAGCCTTAAGTACTACACCTCACTTTATTCCCATCATCCATAACTGCCCCAGATTCACATTGGTGCTCCAGGAATAACTACTTCCTGGACTTCATGCCCAGTATGGGAGAATAGAACCCCTATCGATGGTGACCTGTTCTAAATGGCTATGGTAATATTGCAAGTTTACCTGCAGCCAGGTCATCTTACAATCCAGCTCTATTCTGCAATGTGGCAGTGTCATTGTAGTCATGGTTTCTATTGGGCACACCCTATTAAGGTGTCATATACTGTATAATAATCAGTTATATTGCCCCCAGTGCTTCCAGTAATATAATCATCAAGTCTGAAAAATCAATGAATTATTGATTGAATAAAATACTGTAGTTCTTTTTGGAATATAGCAAGAATAAGAATGATGGATTTTATGCAGTTGTTTTAACTAATGTGCTGTACTTAATCCTTAAGTTATTTTATAAAGCTTTAATGAAGTGGTAGAGGTACTTCTGATAAACAATAGTTTATCTTTGATAACTTGTTATAACCCATGACTCAGAGATCAGTTTAATTAAGGCTGAATGGCATAGATTCAAATGACCATAGAATAGGCTGGCATTGGGCATGAAATGCAAAGTTCAGCTTCATTTTGAATGTACTTTCATATAGCAGTATCTTCCAACATTGATTTTTATGATAATGGATTTCATTGGAGTTCATAGATTTTGCCAACATCACTTAAAATTGAGGGTGGAATTTGCCATAGCCACTGAATTTACATAAACTATTGGGCATATCACAATAATTTTAGGAGTTAATAAAAATGGAATACAAATAATACAAGATACAATGTCAATGGTGTCTTACGTTGCAGGGAAAGACAATGTGCTAAAAGCTTTTTTTTGGATGTGTGCCTTTAAAGAAACACTTCTACTGTCCCATTAAGGTTTTGGATGAGTTTAAGAGGAAACAAATAAGTCTGAATAGTTGAATACATTAATAGAATGAAAAGCAATTTTAAGTAAGATTGAATGAGAAATTTTAAGAATAAAGTCAATATACAACAATTTTCTTTTAATGGAAACTTGTGTTTTTAAATACAGTTACTCTTTAAAAATTTATTATTTCCGTGTAGTATTGACACAGTATACATTACATAAGAAGAAAAATTACACTTTTAACAAGTTAAGAGAACTGGTCAATGGGAAAAGGATGCCTTCAGAATTTGTAAAACAACACATACAGTAAGCTGATAACCCTGAGGCCATATCAGACAATTCCAAAAACAAAATTTTTAAATAAATAGTTTTCCTTGAATAAGTAAATACATTTGATAACATTGTTCTCCTTGATCTTCTAAATGTCAGTATTTATACAGTATAATGTTACATCATAAAATTAATTTTAATCTGTATTTAACATTTCATTTAAATCAAGACATAAAGAGTAAGATGCACAGTTTTGGTGCCTAACTGCTGAATGCCTAGTAGTCCCCTATAGACTACATTCTCTTTTTTAAGATGCAAAGTAAATGTCGTATAAGTCGAGAGGGAGAATAAACTTCAAGCAGATCTGTCAAATACACTGCAGCAAGGCCATTCAAAACCATATGTTTTATCAGTGGAATTTTAAAATCAATATGATGCTTGACAGGTAACTAATGTGAAGAATATAAAACAGGAGCTTTCAAATATTACTTAAATTAATTAAAAACCTGAGGATAATGTGTTAATTTTACTGTATTCTATTTTGAAAATTGTCTAAGGCAAATGTACAACCCATGGAAAATATTGTGTTATAACCAATTTATGAAACCAAACTTAATCATTTAGTATTAAACAATAAAAAGTATAACTATTGATAGCTGCATGAAAAAATATACTAATGTAGTAAAGGAGAGGAATAATAAAAAAAACAATGATTTAAAAATAATATTATGGATTTAAAAAATTAATTACATTAATAAGCATTAGTTTTATGTTTAATTGTATACATCTGTTCACGTCTCAGATGATAAAGTACTATTAGTGGTAGCTGTCAGGAATGTATCATACAAGTAAAACACCTTTAACAAAGGAATGCATTTTAATGGGTCTGAAGAGCATCACTGTTTATTGTCTTGTGTTCTTAAGTACTTCTTTGAGAAACAATACAGATTTCTATTCTGTATAGGTAAATAATAGGAGTTATGTAACCAATTAGGTTATTATAAATAAAATATTGTTGTTAGACATGGGGCAAAGAAATCTATTCATTATCAACTCACTTTGTGTAATGCAGCAAATACATTTTAAAAACTTGTCCTGATATACCTAACCAATTTGCCAAGTGGAAGGAGTACAACTGGTCAGGTAAGATCTTATTTCTTTATATTTCAGTCTTAAAAATGTGAAAAAATCCACACAGAGGACATGGTATCCTGGAATATTTAGAAACAGTACACATCAGTCTCTCTGTAGCTGTTCGTTTTCCTGGGCAGAATATTGCCATAAAAGGCATTCATGGAGAAGGTCAAAACACTTTCAGTAATGGACCTCTAGAAATGATTCACTACTTTCTGAAACACTCTTAATCTCACAAAGAAAACAATCTGGTTAGATTTCTTGAACATAACAGGAGTGTTATCCCATTACACCTGAACATTGAAAATGGTGATGTGGAGAACCTTAAAGTTCTGCAATACTTCTCAATACTTTGCCATTTATGTATAAATCTTAATTTAACTTTACCTGACATTTTCCTCCACCAGCTCTTAGTGGTATTAAGCTTCAGATTACTTAGGCTGAAACATTTAATCATTTGATTACTCCATTGTTGGGTGGTGATTGATGAGCAGTTATCTTTGTCCAACCACATTTCAACTGGCTCTCATTCAGTGATTCAATCTGCATAACATCTGCAAAATTAGACTTTATCTGACTAAGTATGCTACACAACTTCCAACTTTTGGTCTTGTCACATATGCATTACTGCATCTCACTGCTTCTAAGAGGATTGCTATGGCCAGTGGATCAGCATCTACTGTATATGTATGGAGACACTGGCAAGGTGATGTGCTCCTCACCCACTCAGGTCTGCCAGTGAACAGCATTTAATGATGCCAGCTTTGCATGGTATCACATCTCAATCCAGACTCTTTCTTATGTAGCCCCTAGTTGGCTGATCGAGCTGCCCAACTTTTTCTGAACTTCCGATTCCCTCAATGTATTTATGAAGTAATTCTGTAGATCTCAGTCATATTGTTAAATTGATCGTTTTTATTATGCTAGCTTTATAGCTCTTCAATTGTAGTGATCAACTTTTGTAACCTGTCCTGTTACACTTGTTCAAAATTGTCCATAGACTGATGTTAGTCAATAATGATGACCTCCTTTGTAAATCACTTTAAATAATAGTGTCTGCTAAGCAAATAAATGTAGATGTAAATGGAAGTGCACCAGAAAGCAATACGTTTGATTACTGACCTGTGGCCCAAGGTACTTTTATGTCAGGTAGAATTCTTTTTTTCAAATACAATGTTTATTATTTACAATCCACAACTAACACAGAAACTAAATGGCAATTCACCAATTAACTTTAATAATCACGCAAGCAGTTATTATTGATAATGACATCTAGTTATCACCATCATTTTCTACGTGAGCATATAAGTTGTACTGACTTGAAAGAGATGATGAAAATTTTTAATGAAAAAAGACCTGGAGAAAAAATGTGGTAAGGAAATGTCATGAGTCCACACTGGAAGATCAAACAATCAACTCTGAGAAGCCCAAAACACTAATCGAAAATCAAATTTCACAACAAAAGCAGAGTTCAAAGCCATAATAACAACAAAAAAAAAATTCAAAGGTTTGTTTGTAATCAGTCATAGGATCTTAATCTCAGATAATGAAAGCATGCATCAAGTCATATATGTTGCTTTAAAGACCTCTCACATTCACAGGGAATTGAAGGAGTGATCGTCATAGTAATGGGGTATGCTACTGAGGTAAAACATAATATATTCCCATAACATTCCTCAGGGTCAAAACTCTATAAACACAAACTGTCCAAATCATACTTTAAAACAGTCACAAAAAACTAAAGAACACCACCTATTTTAACAGAAGTCTACTAGTAGACACGCTGAGTCAGTGCATTTGAAACATTGAACTTACTGTTCGTAAAACAGGTAGCATACGTTGAGTAGTTGAGTAGCTGAGTAGATGTTAGTCTCATCTGTCTGCATGCAAACAACAGCACACATCTGGTAGCTTGTTAAACAAGCTAACTGCCTTTGAACCCATCCATCTTTCTGAATACCTGGGCATCACAAAATATGTAGAAGTCACATGGCAGAATGGATAGAAAATAAAACAGGAACACCAATATCAAAATGTGCAGAAAGGCCTTTAATGCCAAGTCTGAATTGGTTTTCAAATGATTAATTTGGTAATTACATTTTAATTAAATCATTGTCTGAGTGCATTACATTTCTTGACTTACTGTTCTGGATTTCTTGTGGTGTTTTGGATTTTGCATTTGATTACAAAATTATATATTAACCTGACTGTTTTATTATTACCTTTTATCTTTCCTTGGATGAAACAAAGACATGAAATGGAGATACCTTGATGATTAAGCACTTTTTAGAAATAGACTGGGGAACTGAGGAAATTGTGATGGCTAAAGAGAACTTTAACCAGTTTGTTGTATATCCTGATCACCTTCCAATAGAGTTAGTGTACATAGATTAAGGACATACAATAGATCTGAGAGTGTATTTCTTAAAAATATGAGAATATTGTCCACGTATAAAGAGATTTAATGGAAGTTACCATGAGCAAGATACTAGAATGGTTTAAGGATGAAACCGAATGGCCACTGCCAGAGGTTCAAGACCAAGATTGAAGAGTAGTGGGGAGAGGGGAACATCTCAGTTTAGTCCCCTTAGATATGGGAAATGGTTGAAAAATATTTGAGTTAGTAAGACCCACAGCTGAAAGGGAGGAGTATGAAGTTTTTTATCATATTTAAAAAAACTCTTTCCAAATTCCATAGAAACCATGAAGTGCCTTAAAAAAATCCAGGAATGTTGGTTAGGTGTTTCAGTGCTAGAGCTGTATCTATAAAGTGTACAAGTTGACAAACGTTATTTGCTGCATGTTGTGCATATGTGGAACCTGTCTGATCAGAATGGAATAGATTGTGGATGACACTTTAAAGTAATCTTGCTAGAAGTTTAGCAAACAGTTAACTGGAACATACACAGAATTTTCTTGTCCCACCCCCCACCCCCCTCTCTCCCACCTCCCTCCCATCCCTCCTTGAATCTACTGCATTAGCACTTCTTACAATCATCTTAATTTGAACAATAAATGTATAACTGAATAATAAATAAACAAATAAACAAAGATGAAAATGTTACAAACTTAAATTAACTATGGTTTTTAACTTCAAATACATTTTTTTTTTTAATAATTAAAACTTGAAAGTGAATGTTTAGGGTTTTTTCAGTCTCTTTGGGACAGAAGGAGAAGAAAATGTTAGCTTCACCACCTCCTGTCACCTTAGCAGCTTATCACGTATCTCAACTGAGCCTGTGATGAGATCTTTCGATGTGCATGCATGACAAGGGCAACCCATAGAAGGTTTGTTTGCTTGATATGGAGCTCTATCACTGGACTTTTTTGTCATCCATTATGAAATTAGTTCTTCCCTCCTAGCTTACTATCGAAGGCAAATTGGGCATCTACTGAATTACTGTCAACTTTCCATATTGTAGTTTGAACTTAAGTTGAGCATAATACTCTCATATGCACTGGAAATATAACATTACATCACAAAACATTTGTTCTTGCCCAGATTTACATGTTTACTTTCCAATTTTGTTCAACCATGCCCTTAATATTGGAGATATATATGCTTCCATTACTCAGTGGAGTCACCATGCTTTCGCACATCTGTAGGTGAGATATTTAATGAGAATGAACTCTGAACATTCCAAGATCTTGTCTCTATCTTCTTTATCCCTCCTTTTTCTTTTATCTAATGTTACATAAAGTCAGTCCTTAAATTTGCTAAAGTTCAAATGTTTTAACGATTTCCCTCTCATTGTCTTCAGTTTTTTGTTTCCTCCCTAGACACTGGTTCAAGACTGGTAGGTGTTCTGTAAGATTTACCACACAAGGTGTCTTATCAGCCCCTTCTGAACAAAACCATCTTGCTTTGTAATATTTGTTCCATATCTTCTGTCTCCTGGAACTCTTATGTTCAGAAATATTCCCCTAGGTTCTAGAAATCCAAATCATCAGTAAATTACAGTTTAAATTTGAACATTGATTACTCCTGAAGACACTATATCATGGGGTTGTCTCCAGATCCTTTTTGTCCATTCTGCTGTGGTCAAATACAAGGAACAATTATGCATTCTTTCTGGTATTGCCCTAAAATTTTTAATTTTTGGTCACTCATTACAAATCTTATTGCCTCTATTTTATCCGTAAAGATACACTTTTCTCCTCGCATGTTTCTACTTCTGAATATTTTCTCACTACCCCTTAACTTAAACCAGAAAAGACTCTCCTTGTTCAACACAACAGCAGTTAAGCTAGCACTAACATTCCTATAGAAGAGTACCAATGCACTATCCTTTACCCACTAGAAAGCTATCTTTCTTAATTTGTCTTGTCATTAACTTTAAGCAACAATAATTAACCTATTATCACAAGATAACATTAAAACTTGGCAATAACTAACACAACTATTATGAACCCTGATAATTAGAATTCAATCATATTCCCATCACAATTTTACTAATCTTTAAAATAGTACAGGGTCAGTGGTAGGGTGCCAAGGCAGGGTTTATTAAAGAAGGGATATTTATATCCACATTTTCAGCATTTGTATTTTGTGTTAAAGCATTGTATACTGTACTGAAATGGGTCATATAAGTATAGGGTTAATGCAACTGTTTGTTTGGTAACATACCTGTTTATCCCTGCATAATAAAAAATTCTGATCACATAATATGTCACTCTTGTTTGCTCAGTCAAATTATAAGGTGATCTCCTGTGAACAGATTTTCTTTAAAACTGAAGTTCTGGGTCATACTGGGATCAATATGGACTCCAGTCTTCCTTTTTTAAACTACTCCTTCATTGAATTGTCTTATTTAAATCATTCTCATGTTGAGTGATGAACAACAATAACAACAATATTTACAAACAATATTTACTCTGTAGAACATTTTCATACAAAGAAAGTAGCTCAAAGTGCTTTACAGATTGTCAAAGGAACAGTTAAAATCAAAGAAAAAACAAATTACTATTAGATAAGAATAATACTAAATAAATAGTATCAAAAAATAAATAATGCACACTTACATAAGATAGATTTATAATTAAGAGAAGTATAGTCTTTAAATATAGATTTTTTTTGCAAATGATGACAAGGTCAGGTGGCCTGAGCAGACAGAAAAAATTTTAAAAAGTTCCAGTTAAGTTGGAGAAAAAAAAAATCTTTGGGGTTCCAAGCCAAAAGACTAGCCAGCCCCCAATGTGAAATTCTGATTTTTGGCAGAAGGTAGAAAGTTTCATGTCAAAACATCATAATATTGGGAGTAATTATTTCCCCACCTATTCTATAATATTTATATATGTTACTCACGTTATTGTATTTGTAAAGTGTGTAACATATATTTTAGGTCATATTCAGTCATCTGCCAGTATTTTTCAATACATTTTGCTCCTATTGCTCAGAAACTTTTTCTTTTGTCCTTTATTTGGTCCTTTACAGCTGTGTTTGAAATCAGCATGATTGGCACTAAATCTTGTTTTCAGGTTTCTTCTGTTTAATTGGTCAACAACATTTGTAAAATGTTAAAAGTTAAAATACTGTTCACAAGTATTTATTGAGATACCAGATTGATGCAGTGATTAGCCCTTATGCCTCACAACTCTATAAGACTGGGTTCAGATCTTACCCTGGTCACTGGTCTGTTTTGGAGCTTTCACATTTTCACTCTTTCTTTATGGAATTCTCTTTGAGTGCTTCATTTTTCCTCCCATGTACTAAAAAAGTGCTTGTTAGGTTGATTGATGAGCTTAAATTGTTTCTAAATGAACCGTAACATGAGACTTGGTGCCAAGAGATTGTCCCAGGGCTGTCTCGCGGGGACGTGGAACATGAGATTCTTGCAAGACATGCCCTACTTACAAAAGATATCATATAAGAGCACACCCATCAAAAAACACTCAGTCGTGTAAAAGCACGTAGTACACACAGATCATGTGCTCTCAGCGCACATAAAGCATATAAGGACAATACGGAGAATAGAGACCCAAAGGTGTTGGAGAGAAAAAAAGGCAGATAAGAGATTATGAAAGCAGTGGAATTCGAAAGGCTCAAACAAACGATGGCGCAATACACATGCAGAGAAAGGAACAGAATATGAAAGCAGTAAAATTCGAAAGTATTGTAGCGTCCGTTGAGACCTTTTTGGTTTTAAGTGACTGTTCGGTCCAATTGAGGGAGGGCAGACTACAGCACGGAAGACTGATATCGGGGTATTGATTGATGCGGTAAGGGGGGGGCGAGACCCGGGGGAGGAGGGGTTGGAGAGGGTGCTAGAAAGTTGTGTTTGGGGTTAGGAAGTCGGCGATTGTTCAAGTAAAACTTTTGTGACACTTTATCATGTCAGTCGCTACAGTATCAAAGAATATAGAAAAGATTGCATTACCGCAAACAAAAGGTGATTAATCATCAGAACCAGGTGTAATTGAAAAAATAGCAGGACATAAAAGGCAAAGAGTAGACAACAAAGTCTGTTCACATTCGCATCATTCAATGCACAAAACGTGGATTTACACAATAATGGACCATACGCTATGAGAATCTGTGGTCCCGGAACAGTTAAAGCAAAGACAAGTTGAATTTCAAAGAGTACACAATTCGGTCGGGCTTATATTGATGATCACGGAAAAGCGATGCAAATTTTAACAGGCAAAAAGAAAGGTAATGTATATATTCCGCGAATAACATTACACACCAAAGGAGATCGTGATATGCCATTCGTATTAAAATGTTTACAGTTTACTGTGAGAATAGATTTTGCTATGACAATCAATAAATCACAGGGACAAACATTAGAAAAACTCGGATTATTTATTACAGAAACAGAAACAATATTCACTCACGGGCAGTTATACGTTGTGTTGTCACAATGTGTCTCCAAAAAATATTGTTTTTAATGAAGCTTTAAAGTAAAAGTGCAAATAATGAAATTGAAACAATTCCAAAGAAAAAAAAATTTAAAATTGTATATTAACCAAACACAGGGGTTGGCGAGTGAAGCGAGCAGGGGGCGAAGCCCCCTAGTTTTAATAAATGTCATTTCTGAAAAGCCTGCTATCATAGATAAATTGAAGTCCTGCTGTATTACAGTTTTTCCCAAATGCTTAACCACATTTCCATAAAGTGTGGCTCAATTTCTCAAAACTCTAAACGCAAACTGAAAAGAGTTACCTGCTTTGTCAAAACTCCACATATACCTTGCAAAATGAAACACAGCACTTAAAACCATGCTCTCTCCTCTCAAAAAACTGATTCCTTTCACCAAAACAATAGACGCGCCTATTAATTGTCTTATAAAACATAGAGAAAAGCAAAGCAAAATGACACCTTTTATTGGCTAACTAAAAAGATTACAATATGCAAGCTTTTGTGGCAACTCAGGCCCCTTCTTCAGGCAAGATGTAATCATCAAATAAACACTGATATAATAAACTCTAAACACTACCATCAAAAGTATTTTGGCTTCATGAGGCCATGTTACATTTTCAGATGAATACAAGTGTGTGAAAATAAGTTTCCTTTTTTCTCATTTTGGTGAATTGTAGGGCTTCTTGTCGCAAAATAGCATTTATGATTCTAACCGTATATAGAACAGAAATGTTACATATTTTATGTAGTATATAACAGAACTCAGTAATTTCACCAATAATGTAAGTACAATTAGAAACACTACAAAAAAATATGCACAGATACAAAAAGTTAACAAAATATTTATTTGTTACTGCAAGACAACTGCAAAATGCAATGAAACAGATCCTGGTCAGGCCAGAGGACCTAATCCAAGAAGCAAGATACCATTATTGTGACTGTGCAATACAATGAAATATCGTTTGGAGCAAGCCTATAGATGCCTTAGATAAAAGTATATAAGAGTAGATAATAAACTAAGTAAACATTAAACTATGAGAAGCACAGTTATTATAACAGTTTTTTGCAATTGCTTAAGCACAATTTTGAAAACAGGGCTCGGTTTTCCAAAACACTTCACGCAATTAGCACAACACTACACCCAAGTAGCACAACACCTCAGAATATTCGTAAAATGGAGCACTTTAGTCAAAACTATACAATTTCTTACAAAAACCCTATTTTATTGTCATAACATAAACACATCCATCATATTGTTTGATTCTGTTTGAATCAGTTAAACACTGCTGTGCTAAGCCTAAAACACTTTTAGCATTTACACAGAGAAAATGTAAAAATAAATTCACCAACACTACATGACACGAATTGTGCAGACCAATGAAAATATTTGTTTCTTTTCATGTATTCAAGTCAGTCAATACTGAGCACTTGAACAAAACATTCATAAGAAAAAATTTTTCCAGTTATCATACAGAATTACTGAAAGCACCATTGTACTATAAGCTAACAGTAGTAACATAAAGCATCCAGTTTTATCCACCTAGCTGGATCTGCACACAGGAAGAATCTTCTGGAGTGACGAATCTATCCTTGTATTGATCCTGCATCAATTTGGTCACAGGCTTCCTCCATAGCTTGAATGAAGGGAATCTGGACATATGGCTGGAGATCATATGCCTTCCACCTCCATGCTGAGAAGAACTCCTCAGTGGGGTTTAGGAAGGGGGAGTATGATGGAAGGTATTGGACTATAAATTGTGGTTGTTGATGAAACAAGTTTTGGACCTCAGCAGAACGATGAATAGATATATTGTCCCAGACAAAAATGTATTGTGTTTGGTCCCTTTGGTTTGCTGCTGTGATAATATTGTGTAACCTCTTCAAAAATGTAAGAATGCGGTGTGCAGTGTTGTAAGGACCCAATTTGGCATGGCAGCAGAGGACCCCATTCTGTGAAATGCTAGCACAAAGGGTAATGTTACCCCCACATTTCCCTGGTACATTGACAATAGCCCTGTGGCCAGTGATGTTTCTTCCCCTTCTTCTCACTGTTCTCAGGTTAAATCCAGCCTAATCAATGTATATAACTCATGCTGGATCACATTGTATAGATCAATATACTGTAGGTAAGCTATACAGTAAATTTGCATGTACAGTTACAAAAGGTTATGTGTGCAGTGCACAATACCACAGTCAGTGAACAGAACTTGTCTCTGCATATTCACACCGCAGGACTTTCACCCCGTCTGAATTTCTCTCAAATGGCACTCTATACAGTTGTTTCATCAGAACTTGATGTTTTTTAAGGATATGGACCATTGTTGACAGAGAGACTTGTTGGACGTTATTGAAAATTGTGTGATCTTTGTCAATATGGGTTTAAATTTCTCTAAGTCTGATTGCATTATTGGCCAAAATGAGGTTTATGATCTCTGTTTCTTGTTCCTGTCTGAATATGGGGCCCTTCCCTCCTTGGTGTTCTCGACATTCAGTCCTATGTTGGCCAAACAAAAAACATGTAGCTAACTGTAAAATGATACAGGAATAGATACCAAAACTGTTGATTTACATAGTATATGCAATAAGCTATGGATTTTCTGTTGACGGGAGATAATTTTCTCATCTGTGCTCTTGACGAAATGTCCAAACTACTGAAGCTACCATGTATCTCCTTAGGTTAGGCTGTACTCTCAGTCCAGCCTTCCTAAGTGTTAGTTCATGGTTTACTGTAATGCATGGTCCACAAGTGTAGCATGAATATCATTAGACAGATTTGATTGTCTTCTTCCTTGTGCACGTCCTAACCCCCTTCCAGGTCTTCCTCTACCTCGGCTTCTTCCACCACTTTGTTCTCTCTGGATTCCTCCTCTATTCCGCACTCTCCCTCTTCCTCTGACACCGTCCTTTTTTGTTTAACACTAGAATTACCAGAGCCTACGAAAAAACTCGTAAATCCGTCCCACCTTAAATCGCGTCTTAAATCCGTTTGCACCTCTCCGCCAGAGTCCTTTGTCATCTAAATGTGCTGATAAACAAAAGCTACTAGCAGCCAGCTATTCCATCCCCCCACCGACTTAGAATGAACTTCTCCTAGCTCAAGCCTTGCCTTGATTTGATTACCTGGGATTGAAGTGGAGTTTTACAGTGGAAATAATTATAGCGTTATTTGGAATACACGCATTTCATGTGTGTTCCATTTCTATAGTAGGCTGTGCAAACACATTTTTAAAACAGAAACGTTTTTCATATTCTAATAGTAAATGACAAAATGAAGGCATAAACTATATAACGTATGAAGCCTGAAGTCCATATATCAAAGAAACACTTTCACAAAAGGTACAAATAAGAGAACACGTGCACTTTCATTCAAAAAATTAAAAAAAAAAAAAGCCGCGTTAGCATGCCACATTGACATTCTTACGACAACTGCCATGGTGGCGTAATGGTATCAGCCCCTGACTGGGAATCAGAGGGTGGCGAGTTCGATCCCGCACGGCTCCACTTTAAGAAATGAACTGCTCTTATTCTTACAATTTTAGAATAACAACATAAATTTGATTTCAGTCTGTAACAGCCGGTGTAACTTATGATACTGGTAAAGGTTAGCTTTTTTTTTTTTTTTTTAATTCACTTTTCATTCTCGCAGTCGCATTCAGAATCAATCCATACAACCCCATCTGACACAGCTGGTTTCACATAAATAAAAGTGCACTTTTATTCAAGACTATAACCGAAGAATAAAGAAAGCAAGTTACAGTTGGTGGTTGATACGACAGCTTGCGTGGTGCAATGTTAAGTACTGCTGATTTCCGATCCGTGCTATATAAAATCATCACATTCAAATATTAACAGTTCCCACACACCCAAGGTCCGCCATTCCTACATTTACGACGTGTGTACTTGTTGCAGTGTACACACCTCTCTGTGCTATGGTTCCTATTACAGTGAATGAGCACCTGACACTGTACTTTCTTCCCTGGGGGAAGCTGAGGTCTTAGAACGGAAGTTTGTTGATGCTGTATCATCTTTTCTTTTTCCATCGCCTTTTCCTGTAAGAAGCGACGACGAAGTTCCTCTGCAAAGTGAGCCATGAACACTCTTCTTTTCTCAGCGGACCCCGTGCATGCCTTATACAGTACGTGTGCGTTCATCGCTGCTAGGTCAAGGATGTTGTAGAACACAGCAACCGGCCACCTGCGTGTTCCTGTTCGCACTGAACAAGCACGCGCCTTCTGGTCCATGATGTCAACGCCACGCTGGGGAAAAAAGAAAGACAAATATATGTGACATTTTGAAGAAATCATTTTATCACCAGAATATCACCAGAATACTTCGTCACACTAATATTTTTTTCATTAGCATACCTTCATGTGGTTGTAGTCTGTGACCGTGTTTGGTTTTTTTTTTTTTATCTTGCCCAATCTCCACATCATGGTGCATTGTGCTGAGAATGCAGACAGACTTCATCTTTTTGGGCACATACACTGTCAGCATGGCACTGGGAGATCTAAACACCAGCGTGGAGAATTGTTCGTGTACTGAACTGACTTTAGCTGCAGGTGGAAGTTCCCGTCACACTTTATTCATGGTGCCAAGCAGAGTTGTATTGCGATGCAGCAATCTATTAGCCAGCGAAAGTGACGTGAAGAAGTTGTCCACGCTGGTGTTTAGATCTCCCAGTGCCATGCTGACAGTGTATGTGCCCAAAAAAATGAAGTCTGTCTGCATTCTCAGCACAATGCACCATGATGTGGAGATTGGGCAAGATAAAAAAAAAAAACCAAACACGGTCACAGACTACAACCACATGAAGGTATGCTAATGAAAAAAATATTAGTGTGACGAAGTATTCTGGTGCTATTCTGGTGATAAAATGATTTCTTCAAAATGTCACATATATTTGTCTTTCTTTTTTCCCCAGCGTGGTGTTGACATCATGGACCAGAAGGCGCGTGCTTGTTCAGTGCGAACAGGAACACGCAGGTGGCCGGTTGCTGTGTTCTACAACATCCTTGACCTAGCAGCGATGAACGCACACGTACTGTATAAGGCATGCACGGGGTCCGCTGAGAAAAGAAGAGTGTTCATGGCTCACCTTGCAGAGGAACTTCATCGTCGCTTCTTACAGGAAAAGGCAATGGAAAAAGAAAAGATGGTACAGCATCAACAAACTTCCGTTCTAAGACCTCAGCTTCCCCCAGGGAAGAAAGTACAGTGTCAGGTGCTCATTCACTGTAATAGGAACCATAGCACAGAGAGGTGTGTACACTGCAACAAGTACACATGTCGTAAATGTAGGAATGGCGGACCTTGGGTGTGTGGGAACTGTTAATATTTGAATGTGATGATTTTATATAGCACGGATCGGAAATCAGCAGTTCTTAACATTGCACCACGCAAGCTGTCGTATCAACCACCAACTGTAACTTGCTTTCTTTATTCTTCGGTTATAGTCTTGAATAAAAGTGCACTTTTATTTATGTGAAACCAGCTGTGTCAGATGGGGTTGTATGGATTGATTCTGAATGCGACTGCGAGAATGAAAAGTGAATTAAAAAAAAAAAAAAAAAAAGCTAACCTTTACCAGTATCATAAGTTACACCGGCTGTTACAGACTGAAATCAAATTTATGTTGTTATTCTAAAATTGTAAGAATAAGAGCAGTTCATTTCTCAAAGTGGAGCCGTGCGGGATCGAACTCGCCACCCTCTGATTCCCAGTCAGGGGCTGATACCATTACACCACTGTGGCGGTTGTAGTAAGAATGTCAATGTGGCATGCTAACGCGGCTTTTTTTTTTTTAATTTTTTGAATGAAAGCGCACGTGTTCTCTTATTTGTACCTTTTGTGAAAGTGTTTCTTTGATATATGGACATCAGGCTTCATACGTTATATAGTTTATGCCTACATTTTGTCATTTACTATTAGAATATGAAAAACGTTTCTGTTTTAAAAATGTGTTTGCACAGCCTACTATAGAAATGGAACACACATGAAATGCGTGTATTCCAAATAACGCTAGAATTATTTCCACTGTAAAACTCCACTTCAATCCCAGGTAATCAAATCAAGGCAAGGCTTGAGCTAGGAGAAGTTCATTCTAAGTCGGTGGGGGGATGGAATAGCTGGCTGCTAGTAGCTTTTGTTTATCAGCACATTTAGATGACAAAGGACTCTGGCGGAGAGGTGCAAATGGATTTAAGACGCGATTTAAGGTGGGACAGATTTACGAGTTTTTTCGTAGGCTCTGGTAATTCTAGTGTTAAGACAGTTGACCTGTTGCATTTTTATAGTGCTTGTAGACCTGATTGGTGTGTCCATAATTATGCACCTGTGTGTGTGTACACCTTGTGGCTGTGTTTCACCAATTAGTTCATGGATGTATTCATTTGAAAGCCTTTGCTTTGATATTGCAAGGAAGTTACATCATGATCTATTTCTGTGTCAAAGTGTGTTTAGTGTTTTGCAAATCACTGTGTTTAGTGTTTTGCACAAAGAGTGAAGCTGATAATGTGCTTAAAGTTGTGCAAATCTGGGCTGATGTTTTGCTTCTTGAGTTTCAGGTTTTGCTAATTGTGGGAAAGTTTTAAATTTAGTATGTAAGCATTCTCAAAAAACTGTAACAGTTCCAAATATACACAGAGTAAAAGTAAAGGCAACATGTAAGCATAAATAGATAAATAATGAAGTCACAAATAAATGAAATCACAGTGAAGATTACAGTCAATGTAATGGTCATGAGTTCCACATGTATAAGTGTGTGACTATGTGTAGTTGATGCAGATGTTCAGTTCAATCAATGATGGTTTCTGTTATAGAAAGGGGCAATGATTGCCGTGCATTTAATAGGCTGATTACTTTGGAATAAAAGCTGTCAGTGTGGTAGAGGGTGCATGCAGGGCTCTGAAGTGCCTGCCAGAGGGCAGAGGATTAAAAATACTATGGCCGGGGTAAGTTGGATCTTTACAAATGTTCTTTGCTTTTCTGCTGCAGTAGGTAGTGAAGATATCTTCCAGTGATAGTAGCTGTGTGGCAGAATTCTCTGAGCCATTTTAATGATATTCTAGAGACTCTTCCTGTTCTCAGAGTTGCAGCCAGAGTACCAAGCTGTAATGCAGGACATGATGACAGACTCTATGGTGCACCTGGAGAAGTTAACCAGCAGCTGTTGTGGGAGTTGTGCTTTCTTAAGGCTCCTCAGAAAGTGAAGCCTCTGAAGATCTTTCTTGGCCATTGCTGTTTTGTTTGTTGTCTATGACAGGTCCTGGCTGATGTGGACTCCCAAGAATCTAAAACTCTGGACTGTCTTCACACTCTCACTGTTAATGTTGATGGGATGATGACTGCTGTAATTCAGTCTCCTGAAGTCCAGAATCAGTTCCTTTGTTTTCCTGGAATTTAGTGCAAGGTTGTTTTCTGACTGTAAATCTCCAGGTTCTTGACCTCTTCTCTATAGGCTGCTTTGTCATTATTGAAGATCAGGCCAATTCTATGTTGTTGTCTGCAAACTTTATTATGATATTAGTATCATGGGTAGTTTTGCAGTCATTTGTGAAGAGGGAGTAAAGGAGAGGGCTCAGTACACAGCCCTGCAGTACCCCAGTGTTCAGTGTTACTGAGGAAGAGAAGAGCTTTACCCATTCACAGACTTTGTGGTCTGTCAGTGACAAAATCTAAAATCCACTTATACAGATGTGAGTTGAGACCCAAGTTATGTAGTTTGATAGCCAATTTGTTGGGAGGGATGGTGTTGAAACTAGAGCAGTAGTCAATGAACAGAATCTGCACATAGCTGTCCCTCTGCTCCAGGTGCGACAGGGCTGTGTGAATGGCAAGTGAGACAGCATCCTCAGTTGACCTGTTTGCCCTGTAAGCGAACTTGTATTGGTCCAGGGAGGTGGGGATGTTGCTCTTTATGTATGTGAGGACAAGCTGTTCAAAGCACTTCATAGCAATAGGGGTCAGGATTACCGGGAAATAATCGCTCAGGAACCTCACCACTGCCTGTTTTGGAATAGGGACAATTGTAGAGGGCTTGAGGCAAGTAGGGGCAGTAGCCTGTTCTAAAGAGATATTAAACCGGCTGCTAGCTGTTCTGCACAATGCTTCAGGACCCATCCAGGAACCTCATCAGGACCACCTGCCTTATTAGGATTAATGTGGCTTAGAGTCCATTTCACCTCATGTGTATTCAGCACCAGACTGCATAATGGGGCCTCTTGTTGGGTTAGCTTGGTGATAGGTTTGTTGCTGTCCTTGTCAAGCCCTGCAAAGAAGTGATTGAGGTCATCAGGAAAAAATGAGTTTCCCATATTGGTTGAAGAGGTGTTATCCAAGTAGTCTGTGATGGACCTAATGCCCTGTCACATGTGGCAGGAGTCAGAGCTGTTAAAATTGTTTTCTATTTGTGCTTTGTAGCAGAGCTTTGCCTCCTTTATGCCTTCCCTCAGATTGGACCTAGCTATTTTGTAGGTATCTGGGTCTCCCATATGGAAAGCAATGTCACATGCTTTCAATAGGCCTTGGACCTCCCTTGTTCACCCAGGGTTTCCTATTAAGAACTACAGATATTCTTAGTAATAGTGAGATTGTCCATACAGAAGTTAATGTAAGATAAGACAGAGGAGGCATAGGCATTTAAGTCTATATGATTTTCTTTTGCAATTACCTGTCCCCAATTGATATCATCAAGGCAGTCTTGTAATTCAGTTATGACTCCTTCAGGCCAGACTCTGAATGTTTGCACATTAGGCTTTGTCCTAGAGATAAGGGGTTTGAATGCAGGCTTCAAGATCAAAGAAATGTGATCAGATTTGCCGAGGTTGGGGGAGGGTGATTCTGTATAAGAATTTGCTATATTGTAGTAAGAGTGATCCAGAGAATTATTTAAAAATTTTGGGAGCACAGTTTTAAGTGGTGTGATTAAAATCGCCCGTTAAGATAAACACGCCATCTGGTTGAATATTTTGCGGACCGTTCGTAGCATTGTGCAGTTTAGTCAAAGTCAGCTTGACATTAGCACATGGAGGAACATAAACTGCTGTGAGGAACATGGCTTTAAGTTCCCTCAGTAGTTACAATGGTCTGCACTTCATCATTATAAATGCTAAATCTGGAGAGAAATATTCTTCAGCAGTAGCCGTGGAGGTGCACCAAGTATTATTTATATTTATGCACACCCCACCACCTTTGTCCTTACCAGATTTAGTGGTCCAATCTCAGTGGTAAACAGTCCAGTCTGAAAGCTCAATAGCCGCATCGGGGATGTTACCATTCAGCCAGGTTTCCATGGAAAAAAAGGCACAGCTGTTCATCCTATGGGACGAAATGCACACTCTGAACTTGTCAATCTTATTGACTAAAGACTGCTGGGTGTTTGTGACGAACAGGCTGGGTAGAGCTAGCTTGTTCAGGGAGTTCTTTAGCCTAGCATGAACACCGGGTCTCTTACCTCACTTCTGCTTCCTCTCCTGTCTTCACCTGTGCTGCCTCCTCACTGGAGTGGTAATCCAGGTGGACACCAATGTGCTGAGAAGCTTGTCCGGGATATTGGGAGGTGGTGGTGAAATAAAGCCCTTCATCCCAATATCCAGTATTTCTTGCAAGCTGTATGTTATGTGAACTGTATTAGACTGAGTACAGTTACTCACTGTGCTTAAAAGTAAAATAACAAGTGACATCTAAACGGAGAGCTCCAGGCCACTGCATCTATGCAAATCAGCTGCGATGTTCTCACTGGCCAGGCTGCGGGAGAAAAAATGCCAGGCAAGGTGGATCCATCCCTAGCATTCATGTGTGTAGATGTCATCACATGCCTCCTCCATTGCCTGGAGCAGTGTGACACACTTGTGGGGTCTACATTTGTACACTTTCCATCGCCATGCTGAAAGGAATTCCTCTATTGGATTTAGAAATGGGGAATAGGCAAGAAGGTACACCACTACAAAACATGGATTGTTGGTGAACCAGTTGTGGACCAGAATGGCCTGGTGGAAACTTACATTATCCCAAATGACAACGAAGGTGGGCTGCTTTATTTTCTCTTCCTGTGGGCCGATGAGGATATTTTTGAGTTTGTCAAGGAATGTTAGCAAACGGGGAGTTGTGAATGGTGATGTTTGACCCCATGTTGACCAATAGCAGCACACATGGTGACATTTCCGCCATTCTGCACCGGGACATTGACAATGGTATGGTTGACAATGATGCTCCTCCCCCGCTGCATTTTACTGACCAGCTTTAGTCATGGTTAAGTCATGATAGATTACATGGTCCACCAAAGTTGCACATATTTCATTGAAAATATTGGCTTGCCTTTGCCTTCCTCTTCCTCCTCATCATTCTGGATGGCCTCTGCTGCCTGCAAGGCCTTCTCATCCTCTTCTGTGTTCTTGCTGCTCCATCACCTTGTCTAACACCTGTAAAAGTGACATGAGGCCTCTTTTATACACCTGAAACATGTATTGTTCTTCCAATTGAGTTTGCACAGGTACAGATCAAGTGAGACTAATTGGTAATTACGGTGATGCATTTTGAAGGCCATTTCTTCTGGGTGAAAAAAGTGTGGTAAATGATGCAATTTGTGTTCAGAGATTTGCAAAACTGTAATTTAGAATGGTATTTGATTAGACCAATGGAATTGTGCTTAGAGTTTAGTAGTTTGAAGTCATGTTGTTAATACATGTCTTTCACATTTTTACAATTTTTTGCATAGTTTTATTTTTTGTGTGTATAAAATGGGGAAAACTGCAAAAAAATGAAAGTCACATGTTTATGTAATATCTAAACAGATAAAATTTTAAATGGAATTGAAGGCTAAGAAGTTAATGTAAACACAACCTGGTAGTTTTAAGTATGTAAAAGCATTAAATGTAACTATATATATAGATAGATAGATAGATAGATAGATAGATAGATAGATAGATAGATAGATAGATAGATAGATAGATAGATAGATAGATAGATAGATAGATAGATACTTTATTAATCCCAAATATATATATATATATATATATATATATATATATATATATATATATATATGTATATATATATATGTATATATATGTATATGTATATTTGCAGTTGGAGACCCACAAAGGGAGAAAAAACGAATCACGTATCATAAAATAGTTTTATTCCTGAGCTTTCAACCCCTATCAGGGGTCTTCATCAGAGGATAATGCTTAGACTTACAAGAATCAAAGGCAATATATAGCATCACATTCAGTATTGGTGGGGGGGATTTCCTGACTAGGTCAGTATGATCAAGGGGGGGGGGGGGGTGTATCGTTTAATTAAGTGCATATGTCCTTCTTAAGTTGGCATATGCTGGGTTTATGTCCAAGTGTCTGTTGATGGCGTTTTCATCTGATAGCCAAGACTCGGCCAACTCTCTGGCGCTTCAATCATACTGACTTAGTCACCGCCACCCACCCCCCCCCAATACTGAATGTGATGCTATATATTGCCTTTGATTCTTGTAAGTCTAAGCATTATCCTCTGATGAAGACCCCTGATAGGGGTTGAAAGCTCAGGAATAAAACTATTTTATGATATGTGATTCGTTTTTTCTCCCTTTGTGGATCTCCAACTGCAAATATGCAAACCGTATCACAGACCTTCTCTTCCATATGTATATATATGTATATGTATATATATATGTGTATATATATATGTATATGTATATATGTATATGTATCATGTATATATGTGTCTGTATGTGTATATATATGTTGATATATGTATATATATATGTGGATGTGTATATGTATATATATATATGTATATATGTTTATGTATATATATGTTTACATAACCTCTTTAACACACTACTTCTCCGCTGCGAAGCGCGGGTATTTTGCTAGTATACTAATAAAAGGCAAAGCCCTCACTGACTGACTCACTCACTCACTCATCACTAATTCTCCAACTTCCCGTATAGGTGGAAGGCTGAAATTTGGCAGGCTCATTCCTTACAGCTTTCTTACAAAAGTTAGGCAGGTTTCATTTCGAAATTCAAAGCGTAACGGTCATAACTGGAACCTCTTTTTTGTCCATATACTGTAATGGACGGGGGCGGAGTCGCGTATCGCGTCATCACGCCTCCTACGTAATCACGTGAAACGCCTTGGGGCTGATCTGGAAGAAGGTAGCGCAGCGCCTTGATTTAAACGATTCCATGTCTTGGTGGGTTTAATACTGTGTAAGCATACATATTAACACATGTGCAATTAAACGTGTGCATTTACGGGGTGATTTCTCAGGCTTAAAAGCTCGCCTTTTATTAAAAAAGTAAATGCAAACTGTTTTCATTCTGAAGGGCACAAACCACGTTGGATTTTGTAATGATAGTTGATTAGTAAGGTCTATTAAGGGATACTTACAGAATGATTAGTAATGCCTGTGAATGCCGATGCAAGTAGGAGAATGGGCGTGAACTAAAGAACGAGTAGTAACATGTACAGTAAATGTCTCTAAAGTCTGTCTATTAAAAAGTTATTATATCTTTCAATCCTGTGTATTGATTAAACTACGAACCTAACAAGATCACTACATGGTGTCAGAAGTGGCGGATTGGAAGAGGAATGTGAAGAAGAGGTTCAGCTTTTGAACGAGTCTTGTGTCTGTGAGTAACCCGAAAACGTGGTCAGAAAGCGCTAAGACGTTCTAGCAAAAGAGAAAAAAAATATGGAAGGATTACAGCCCCCACCAAATCTCCAGTTAAAGGGAAATGTAGCTGAAAATTGGAAAAGATTTAAACAGAGATTCGAGTTGTATCTTGCTGCGATTGAAGCAGATAGGAAAAGTGAAAAAATGAAAGCGTCTATGCTTCTACATGTAATTGGCAAAGAGGCGCTAGAGGTGTATAACAATTTTCAATTTGAAGAAGATGGAGACAATATGAAATTGAACAAAATAGTTGAAAAATTCGAAGCTTATTGCAACCCAAAGCGCAGTGTGACGTTTGAGCGGCACAAGTTTTTTACATGTTTCCAGAAAAGCGGCGAAACAATAGACCAGTATGTGACGGAATTGCGTAATAGGAGCTGTTCTAAGAAGAAACCGTTGAGAAATCAAAGGACCAATAACCTCTAATCAGAACACTAACACCAGCGAAACAAATATTAACGAGAAAACAAGTATAAATCAGGAAAGAACATCTCAACTGCAAACACAATTAACCAGAAGATGAAAACGTCAAGTAAAACCACCAGAACAACTCATTGAGACATGTTGTGCTTTTTATACATAGTTTGAATGCTGGATGTATGCCTAAAATGTTCTGGATAGTTCAGTTGTTTGAAGTGATAAAGTTTATCAAAGTAGCATTTGAAATGTATAACATTACTAAGCTTATAAGTACTGCCTTACTTC